>NC_052625.1:163616418-163744843 GCF_016161935.1 Mauremys reevesii
TTTAAACCACATGAGCCCCTGGGCGCCCTATATTGGCAGGCAGTGGGGAGCCTCGGGGGAGGGGGCCCTGGGAAAGAGGTGGAGTAGGGGTGGAAGAGGCAGAGCATGCTTCCAGTGGCGGCGCTCCAAAGGCAGCAGGCCAGCATGCCTCCAAATGAAGGTGTGCCGCATCTGGCATTTCTTGCCCTGTTTGGGGAGGGCTAGCCTCCCCAAACTGCCTATGGCTGCTGCCCATGGACTTCTGGTTTCACTGTATGCCATGTATTTGCTCCCACCATCTACTGGTGGCTCATGGGTGCTTGAGCCCCTGAGCATCCACGGAGTTGGCACCTATGAGTTTGGTGTCAGAACAACAACTTTTTGAATTACTCAGTATTCAGAGAACACAATTACATACACCCCAAGGACCACTGTTGGATATGGGGGAAGGTAAACTTAGGTTAGGGGTCTATTACAGGAGTGGGAGAGTGAGGTTCTCTGGCCTGAAAGATGCAGGAGGGGAAGGGGGATGTGAACTCCAACATTAAGTTTCATCCCTACATCAGCAGAGAAAGTAGAAGAGACTTAGCCAAAATAATGCAGCTGAGAAAAGCCTACTGGCACTAGAGGCGGGGGTCAGGAGACAAGTCGCTAGCTAGCCAGTTTCAATAGGAAATAAGACAATATACAAAAGATGCAATAAGCCGCAGCTGCCAAAGAAACATACAAATATCAGGGTTACCCAAAGGTGCAAGTGGAAGAATCCTTAGGATTCTTTGAAACATGGCTCACAACTCCAGGTTTTAAGACTGGAGTAAACCGAGAACAATGTCATTAAGATAGACCTGGTGCCTCAGTCCCAGGGGTCATCAACAGGAGAGGTGACTAAACCAGTTATTGTGTGACAATATAACTTGATAAAGTGCTAGACGTGATTAATAGAAAACACTGAATGGAAAATGAATCAACTATGAAATCTACAGGTTCCAAGACTTTTTTTTTTAAACCAAATACATAAAAGTTTTCTTAAATGCCAAAATGAGAGAGAGAGAGTTTGCAGATATTGTGAGAAAGAATTTGCAGACTGGTTTGGTTAGATACTAAGGGTATGTCTACACTACAAGAGTAGTTCGATTTAACTTAGGTCGAATTTGTGGATTCGACCTTATGAATTCGAATTTGTGTATCCACACTAAGGACACTAATTCGACTTTGTGAGTCCACACTAACAGGGCAAGCGTCGACATTGGAAGCGGTGCATTCTGGGCAGCTATCCCACAGTTCCCGCAGTCCCTGCTTCCCATTGGAATGCTGGGTAGAGCCCCCAATGCCTGCTGGGGGAAAAATGTGTTGAGGGTGGTTTTGGGTAACTGTCGTCATTCAACCGTCACTCCCGCCCTCTCTCCCTGAAAGCGCCGGCGGGAAATCTGTTACCGCACTTTTCTGGTCAGTGACAGCGCGGACGCCACAGCACTGCGAGCATGGAGCCCGCTGCGATCATCGCTGCACTTATGGCCGTTGTCAACTCCTCGCACCTTATTGTCCACCTCTTCCACAGTCAGCTGCTGAGAAATCGGGCAAGGAGGCTCCGGCAGCGCAGTGAGGACATGAAGTGTCAGAGTGGCACAGACCTCTCAGAAAGCACGGGATCCCGCGCCGCGGAGATCATGGTGGCAATGGGTCACGTTCATGCTATGGGACGGCGATTCTGGGCCCGGGAAACAAGCACGGACTGGTGGGACCGCATAGTGCTGCAGGTCTGGGATGAATCACAGTGGCTGCGAAACTTCAGGATGCGTAAGGGCACTTTCCTTGAACTCTGTGACTTGCTGGCCCCTGCCCTGAAGCGCCAGGACACCCGTATGCGAGCGGCCCTGAGTGTGCAGAAGCGAGTGGCCATAGCCCTCTGGAAACTTGCAACGCCAGACAGCTACCGGTCAGTAGCGAACCACTTTGGCGTGGGCAAATCTACCGTGGGGGTTGCTGTGATGCAAGTAGCCCACGCAATCGTTGACCTACTGCTCTCAAAGGTAGTGACCCTGGGAAACGTCCAGGTCGTCATAGATGGCTTCACCGCAATGGGATTCCCAAACTGCGGTGGGGCTATAGATGGCACTCACATCCCTATCCTGGGACCAGCCCACCAGGCCAGCCAGTATATTAACCGAAAGGGCTACTTTTCAATGGTGCTGCAAGCATTGGTGGACCATAGGGGACGTTTTACCAACATCTACGTCGGGTGGCCGGGCAAGGTTCATGACACGCGTGTTTTCAGGAACTCTTGTCTGTTTAGACGTCTGCAGGAAGGTAGTTTCTTCCCGGACCACAAAGTAAGTGTTGGGGATGTGGAGATGCCTACAGTGATCCTCGGGGACCCAGCCTACCTGCTAATGCCCTGGCTCATGAAGCCCTATACAGGCGCCCTGGACAGTGACAAGGAGCTCTTCAACTACTGGCTGAGCAAGTGCAGAATGGTGGTGGAGTGTGCTTTCGGACGTCTCAAGGGGAGATGGAGGAGCTTACTGACTCGCTCGGATCTCAGCGAAACCAATATCCCCATTGTTATTGCAGCTTGCTGTGTGCTCCACAATCTCTGTGAGAGCAAGGGGGAGACCTTTATGGCGGGATGGGAGGTTGAGGCAAATCGCCTGGCTGCTGATTACACTCAGCCAGACACCCGTGCGATTAGAAGAGCCCAGTGGGAAGCGCTGTGCATCCGGGAGGCTTTGAAAGCTAGGTTCCTCAGAGAGCAGGGTAACCTATGACTGTCCAGTCTCTTTACAGAGAAGCTGAACCTGCCCCTGTTTCAGTTACTATTCACTTTTTTCAGCGGTTACATACCCCGTTCACCAGGTTTCCCCCCTTCCAACAGACGTTTAAAAATAAAGTTATTGGAACATTTTTAATTAACAAAGTTTTCTTTACTAACGAATTCGCGTTAAAGGGTTCAAACAGGAACGCAGACTGTGGTGGGTAGGGTGTGCAGTGATGTACAGACCGCTTCTACACTCGAGGACTGACAGGCTCCTGCTCCTGCAGTGGTCTCTGGGGGAAGGACGGTTACAGGAGGGTGTGCAGGAAGGGGTGGGTTTGCAGGAAGGGGTGAGGGGTGTGTGGGAAGGGTGAGTAGGTGTAGGGGGATGATGGCTCTGGCTGGGGCTCCGGGCATCGGAGAGGTTCATGGCTAGGGTGGAAGGGCATGGTAAGGGCAGCCTGCCTTGCCATTTGTGGATGCCAGGCGCTCGGACCCTGGGGCAGCAGACACCTCCCAGAGTGACCCGGGTGCCTAGTGACTGCACTCTGTGTGTGACCTGCTGTTGATCCTGCCCCTATGTCTGTATCCTGGTAATGGTGGCTGTCCTATGCAATTAACAAATCCCTATCTCCCCTTCACACAAAGTCTTCTGCAAAGA
Source organism: Mauremys reevesii (assembly GCF_016161935.1). NCBI lineage: Eukaryota > Metazoa > Chordata > Testudines > Geoemydidae > Mauremys > Mauremys reevesii. The sequence continues at coordinate 163,619,811 of NC_052625.1, forward strand.
AACATGACGGAAACAGTAATGAACAGCAAACTATTTTTAATACTCAACTACACAGTTGGGGAATGAAACTGGGATTTTGGATTGGGTGAGCCAGGAAGGGAAGCAATTCTCATACTTTAGGGAATGAGAGCTGTTTGGTACATGGGCGCTCTGCTGGGGTGGAGTGACAGTTTTCACGGCCCCTAGCGCCCCTCCTTCTTGTGATTTTGGGTGAGGGGGGGACAGGACTTTGTGGCGGGGGAGGGCGGTTGCAGATACAGTTCAGGGGGGCTCTCTGCTCCTGCCTGCGGTCCTGCAGAACATCCACAAGGCGCCGGAGCGTGTCCGTTTGCTCCCTCATTAGTCCAAGCAGCGTTTGAGTCGCCTGCTGGTCTTCCTGCCGCCACCTGTCCTCCCGTTCGCTGTGTGAGCGCTGATGCTGAGAGAGGGTCTCCCTCCACTGGCTTTGCTGGGCCGCCTCGGCTCTGGAGCAGGCCATCAGTTCAGCGAACATCTCGTCCCGAGTCTTTTTCTTTCGCCGCCTAATCTGCGCCAGCCTCTGTGAGGGGGATGCCGGGGCAGTTCGGGAAAGAGCCGCAGCTGTGTGATGGGAAAAAGGAAGTGATTTCCTTGCAAAGATACATGTTTGCGAACACTGAACACAGTCTACTCAGTTTCTGTGAACAAGACCATACAGGGCACCTATCTCATGTGCTCTCAGGACAAGTTCGAATTTTCGGCATTCGCTTTCATTGCCTGGGGTCTTGCACTGGAGATCGGACAAGCGGGGCAGGACAGCAGAATCCGTGTAGCAGCCAGGCCTGGTAAGCCGTAAACTTTAGGCTGCTTAACAGTTAATGGATAGCAGTGCCCTCCTGCTGCAGGCAATCTGGAAAGCATAAAGTCTGACCCTGTTCCAGCCCCTTGAGGCTGTCCCCGGGAAAGATCCCTGTATGCTTTCCCTCTGCAGCCTCCACCACATGGCTGTTAAACGACGGTCATTGTTATGCAAAGGAAAAGTCAAGCATTCACAATAGTAGCATTACAGTAATTCCCCTAATTAGATGCAGCAGTCAACGAGCGAGATCACCCTGAGGTGAGTCACTAGGAGAGACAGAGAGCGCATGCTGTGTGAATCCCTGCACAGACCAGGGCCCTATGCTGCCATGCTGGTCGAGGCAATGCTCCCACTGTACCTCAGGATGGCCTGGCGCGGAAGAGTGTGCTTCCACGGAGCACCCAATAAGGCACCTCTCCCCAGGAACCTCCTGCGGAGGCTTTTCGAGTACCTCTACGAGAGCTTCGTGGAGCTGTCCCAAGAGGATTTCTGTTCGATCCCTATATGTATTGACCTTCTTTTCATATAGTTTTTATTCCTGTTTTTAAAAAAATAAATGTTTACATGTTTATAGCACTTACCGACTGATCCTTCCCCTGATTCAGAGTCCGGGTTAATGGCCGGGGAGGGTTGGTAGGGGATCTCTGTGAGGCTGATGAAGAGATCCTGGCTGTCGGGGAAAGCAGTATTGTAAGCGCTGTCGCCTGCCTCGTCCTCCACAAACCCTTCCTCATCTTCCCCATCCGCGAACATCGCCGAGAAACTGCCCGTCGACACTATCCCATCCTCAGAGTCCACGGTCACTGGTGGGGCAGTGGTGGCAGACCCACCGAGAATGGCATGCAGTGCCTCGTAGAAGCGGCATGTCTGGGGCTGGGCTCCGGAGCGTCCGTTTGCCGCTTTGATTTTTTGGTAGCCTTGTCTCAGGTCCTTGATTTTCACGCGGCACTGCGTTGCATCCCGGCTGTATCCTCTGAGTGCCATGGCTTTGGAGACCTTCTCGTAGGTCTTTGCATTCCGTTTTTTGGAGCGCAGCTCCGAAAGCACAGACTCATCGCCCCACACAGCGATCAGATCCAAGACTTCCCGGTCAGTCCATGCTGGGGCCGTCTTTCTACTCTGAGATTGCATGGACTCCTCTGCTGGAGAGCTCTGCATCGCTGCCAGTGCTGCTGAGCTCGCCCCGATGTCCAACCAGGAATTGAGATTCAAAATGGCCAGACAGGAAAAGGAATTCAAATTTTCCCGGGGCTTTTCCTGTATGGCTGATCAGAACATCTGAGCTCGGACTGCTGTCCAGAGCGTCAACACAGTGGTGCACTGTGGGATAGCTCCCGGAGCTACTAAGGTCGATTTCCGTCCACACATAGGCTAACTCGACATAGCCATGTCGAATTTAGCGCTACTCCCCTCATCGGGGTGGAGTACCAAATTCGAACTAAAGAGCCCTCTAGGTCGAACTAATTAGCTTCCTGGTGTGGATGGTTGCACGGTTAAATTGAATTAACGCTGCTAAATTCGACATAAACTCCTAGTGTAGACCAGGCCAAAAAGTGAATTAGGTGGATACCCTAGGGTAATTTCAGGAAACTGCCAATGCACAACAGTTTCATACTGCTTTTGCCAAGAAATAGAAGTGTTTCACATTGTGCTATAGTTGGTCTGGCATTTAAAGTAAGACTTTGCTAAGCTGGTGGTCACGTGGCTTTACCTACAATTGAATCTTTATGTTCAGTGCTATATCTAAAAAGTTCTGTAGCAGTGAGCACCGGAGAAGAAAAAGGATTCAAAATTAACTCTGTGGGCTAGTTGAAAGGCTCCCTGAAGATTTAAAGTCAGTCCCCTATTGTGTTTTATAAGGTATTTACCTGTGCATCAATAAGATACTAATCCTGCAACTTTTTCTGTGCAGGTGGACCCCTGTACCTGCGCAGAGTCCTTTGGAGTCCTATGCATGAGCAATGAGGCACTCACACATAAGTTGCAGGGCTGGGGCTTTGGATTGTACTTTTGTGGGGGGCAGAGATTATGGTGTGTGGTGTGCATGCACATGTGCACACAAACAGTGCCTGAAACACGGTCAGAACCCAAGCAATTCTACCACCAATAATGATGAGTGATCTCATTCCTGTTTTCACAGACAGCTGAGCAAATGACCATTGCTTAATGTAGTGTTACATAATTTACTATTTAATTTTCTTGCATTTCATGTCTTCATCTGTGAAAATATGAATAATGTAAAAGCAGAGCCAAGCATCTACATTATTCTTGTGGGAATAAATAATGTATTTAATGAGGCTATTGGCCCATAAATTAATTTGATTTGTTTTATGCATTATGTCTGTAGTTATCTGGACAGCAATGGCATGATTAGACATGTGAGAAGGTCTCACATGAATGACATTCAATAGCAATCGCCATATATATTATTGTTCAGTTATTACTATTTCTGCTGTAACAGGTGGTTGGGTGAAGACTGTGAAAGAGATACTCTGTATTAGGGAATACAACAGTCGTATAAGCCAAAAGAAATGTTTTAGGACCCAGAGGGTTTGGGGGGGAAGGAAGGAGAAAGCTTGAAGATAAAATGCCAGTCTATCTTAATATTTCTTTAGACTCTAGTCTGGCTAGAGCTGGAATTTTGTCCTTAAGGAGATGCTTGAGGCCACCAAAGCTCCATTCACACCACCAAATCACAAAAAAACCCGGCCAATCATTTCTCTACAAAACTTGTCTGACAGATCCAAGCCTTGTACTCCACAGATTTATGTAGAGAACAATCAGAGCAGGTGAAAGGCAGAGTACTGTGTGACTCAGAATTGACTACCCTGCAGAAAATATCTGATAGGGATAGTAAGTCTGATTGCCATCGGGTGGAGCATTTAGGGATTCATCAGATTCTCTTACATGGTCAAATTTTGAGCAATTAAGTCACTCTGAAATCAGAAAAAGTCTTTCTGTGCCAAGTGATTGGGTGAAGTGGGGGAGAAAACACTAATTGCTGATAACAGAAACAAAAGGTATAGTGCGAAGTAGGGTTCAGACAACAAGGTATGTGGTCAACTGATTCAGACAGTCATTTACATGAATAGATATTTATTGAGATTAGATTATTTCTCACACTTTCCTGAATGTTAACTTCATTGCATTAGATGTCAGAGAGCTTCATAGTCCTATTAAATGAAAAAGAATCCTAAATTTTCTCAACACTGGTGATGATGTTTTCCCAAGAAATGCACATGAAAGAGGAAGAACATCAAAAATTGATCAAACACTCAGCAGGAGAAGACCTTTTTGCCTCCTTCTAACAGCAAAAGTAGAGGCAAAGTAATCCTGATCAATCAATATACACTTTTAAGATATTAAAATGTGATTCTGACCCTTGAGGTCACATTGTAAATGTAAAGGGATAGCTTTTTAGGAATACAAGAATGTTGTTCTGTAGATATACCTCATATAGCACAGGAAGCATGGTCCAGTGGTTAGGGAATTAACCTAGGACTTGGGAGTGTCTGCTTCACCACAAACTTCTTGTGTGACCTTGAGCAAGTCACTTATCTTCTCTGTGCCTCAGTTCCACATCTGTAAAATGGAGATAATAGCACTTCCCTATTCACAAGGGTATTATGGGAATAAACACCGTAGGGAACCAATGATACTGCCAAGAATGACCTTGAGATGATCACTGCAGACTACGTGGCTCTGGGAAGAAGGATAAAGAAGTTTGAGGCACAAGTGGTGTTCTCGTCCATCCTCCCTGTGCAGGGAGGAGTATAAAAATATTGCTCAGGCATGCAGGAGTGAAATTAGGAAGGCCAAATCACACTTGGAGTTGCAGCTAGCAAGAGATGTTAAGAGTAACAAGAAGGGTTTCTTCAGGTATGTTAGCAACAAGAAGAAAGTCAAGGAAAGCATGGGCCCCTTACTGAATGAGGGAGGCAACTTAGTGACAGAGGATGTGGAAAAAGCTAATGTAGTCAATGATTTTTTTGCCTCTGTCTTCACAAACAAGGTCAGCTCCCAGAAAGTGACCAGCCCTCTGTGGAGAAAGAAGTGGTTCGGGACTATTTAGAAAAACTGGATGAGCACAAGTCCATGGGGCCAGATGCGTTGCATCCGAGGGTGCTAAAGGAGTTGGCGGATGTGATTGCAGAGCCATTGGCCATTATCTTTGAAAACTCACGGTGAACGGGAGAGGTCCCAGATGACTGGAAAAAGGCTACTGTAGTGCCCATCTTTAAAAAAGGGAAGGAGGAGGATCCAGGGAACTACAGGCCAGTCAGCCTCACCTCAGTCCCTGGAAAAATCATGGAGCAGGTCCTCAAGGAATCAATTCTGAAGCACTTAGAGGAGAGGAAAGTGTTCAGGAACAGTCAGCATGGATTCACCAAGGGCAAGTCATGCCTGACTAACCTAATTGCCTTCTATGAGGAGATAACTAACTCTGTGGATGAGGGGAAAGCAGCGGCTGTGTTATTCCTTGACTTTAGCAAAGCTTTAGATACAGTCTCCCACAGTATCTTTGCCAGCAAGTTAAAGAAGTATGGGCTGGATGATTGCACTATAAGGTGGATAGAAAGCTGGCTAGATCATCGGGCTCAACGGGTAGTGATCAACGGCTCCATGTCTAGTTGGCAGCCAGCTTCAAGTGGAGTGCCGCAAGGGTCGGTCCTGGGACTGGTTTTGTTCAATATCTTCATTAATGATCTGGAGGATGGCGTGGACTGCACTCTCAGCAAGTTTGCAGATGACACTAAACTGGGAGGAGTGGTAGATATGCTGGAGGGTAGGGATAGCATACAGAGAGACCTAGACAAATTAGAGGACTGGGCCAAAAGAAACCTGATGAGGTTCAACAAGGACAAGTGCAGAGTCCTGCACTTAGGACGGAAGAATCTCATGCACTGCTACAGACTAGGGACCGAATGGCTAGGAAGCAGTTCTGCAGAAAACGACCTAGGAGTTACAGTGGATGAGAAGCTGTATATGAGTCAACAGTGTGCCCATGTTGCCAAGAAGGCTAGCGGCATTTGGTGCTGTATAAGTAGGGGCATTGCCAGCAGATCGAGGGATGTGATCATTCCCCTCTATTCGACATTGGTGAGGCCTCATCTGAAGTAGTGTGTCCAGTTTTGGGCCCCACACTACAAGAAGGATGTGGAAAATTGGAAAGAGTCCAGTGGAGGGCAACAAAAATGATTAGGGTGCTGGACCACATGACTTATGAGGAGAGGCTGAGGGAACTGGGATTGTTTAGTCTGCAGAAGAGAAGAATGAGGGGGGATTTGATAGCTGCTTTCAACTACCTGAAAGGGGGTTCCAAAGAGGATGGATCTAGACTGTTTTCAGTGGTGGCAGATGACAGAACAAGGAGTAATGGTCTCAAGTTGCAGTGGGGGAGGTTTAGGTTGTATATTAGGAAAAACTTTTTCACTAGGAGGGTGGTGAAGCATTAGAATGGGTTACCTAGGGAGGTGGTGGAATCTCCTTCCTTAGAGGTTTTTAAGGTCAGGCTTGACAAAGCCCTGGCTGGGATGATTTAGTTGGGGATTGGCCCTACTTTGAGCAGGGGTTTGGACTAGATGACCTCCTGAAGTCCCTTCCAACCCTGATATTCTATGATTCTATTGTGAGGTGCTCAGATATTACACTGATGGGGGTGCCTAGATAGATAATACCTGTCTTTCGACCACCTGCCAACTAGAATTTATCTCAGGACTTCCAATCTTTATATGTGGAGACTGCATTACCAAGCCAGAATACATCTGGAATAAATCTGGACTTCAGGAGTAGAATGGAATCCATGAACAATGCCCCCCAAAATATTAAAATTATGTTATCTGTAATCGGTCGGTCGGGGCTCGACCCTCCAGCGGGCAGGAGGGGAGCCACACCGACTCACTTCTGTTCTCCCGCTAGTCTTTAGGGGTGACCGGGGACAACATTAGACCTCCAGGCCTCCTGGTGCAGGGGCTGGCCAACAGCAGTTTAAATAGGCCCAGGCCCTCTAGAGCAGGGGCTGGGCAAACACCAGTACAATTAGGCCCCGGCCCTCTGGAGCAGGGGCAGGGCAAACAATAGTCAAAGTAGGCCCAGGCCCTCTGGAGCAGGGGCTGGGCAAACAACAGTACAAATAGGCCCAGACCCTCTGGAGCAGGGGCTGGGCAAATAGCAGTAGTCAAAGCAGGCCCAGGCCCTCTGGAGCAGGGGCTGGGCAAACAATAGTCACAGTAGGCCCAGGCCCTCTGGAGCAGGGGCTAGGCAAGCGACAGTCACAGTAGGCCCAGGCCCTCTGGAGCAGGGGCTAGGCAAGCAACAGTCACAGTAGGCCCAGGCCCTCTGGAGCAGGGGCTGGGCAAGCAACAGTCACAGTAGGCCCAGGCCCTCTGGAGCAGGGGCTGGGCAAACAACAGTCACAGTAGGCCCAGGCCCTCTGGAACAGGGGCTGGGCAAACAACAGTCACAGTAGGCCCAGGCCCTCTGGAGCAGGGGCTGGGCAAACAATAGTCACAGTAGGCCCAGGCCCTCTGGAGCAGGGGCTGGGCAAACAACAGTCACAGTAGGCCCAGGCCCTCTGGAGCAGGGGCTGGGCAAACAATGAACACAGGGCTCAGGTCCTCAGGCAGGAGCTGAGCAAACCGTCGGTAAGTCCAGACGTTTGGTTGGGGTGCAGGTGTGAGGGGGGAGACTGCCACCCGTGGGTAGGGTGGCGGGGGGGGACACAGGCCCACCCACTCCACTGTGTCCCAGCCCGGGGCCCTAGCAGCGGCGTGGATCCGCTGCAGTCAGTGGGGATCCTGGCCGCAACACACTGACATGGGCACCTCAGTGCCCTCAGCCGGACAGGGGTCGGCTACCCCCGGGCTACACTCCATCTCCCCCTCAGGGCCTACCTCATCAGTCGCACCCGGTTCAGGCCAGTCTGTCTGCATCGGCTCCGGTGAAGGGCTTGGCGGCAGGTCCGGCAGCTCCTCCGGGAAGTTGGGCCAGGACTGCTCGGGCGGCTCCTCTGGGTAACAGCAAGGCCGAGGGGGCTCCTCGTCGTAGCGGGCGCTCGGCAAGCCTGGGGGCTCCTCCCAGTACCGGCTCCGGGTAGGCTCCGGTGGCTCCTCCTTGTAACAGGCGCGGGGAAGGTCCGGCCAGGCAGGGCAGCTACCTTGGGCCGAGGAGGGCTCCCACCCGGGAGCTCCCGCAGGCACGTCTGCTCTCGGCGGTGGCTGGCTCCTGACTGAGCTTGGGCGCGCTCCTTTTCTACTTCCGGCCCCGCCCCTTGACTTCCGGGGGGCGGGCACTGGGGGCGGAAGTTCCGCCCACTGAGGTGTTGGCAGGGCAGCTCCCTCTGTCGGGCAGGAGGGGAGCCACACCGACTCACTACACACACACACCCCTTAAGTCTGGCTCCCGTCTGTCAGGGCCAGGCTCATCCATCTCTCCAATACGCGACAGGAAGTCCGCGTTGGCATGGTCCTTGCCAGCCCTGTGTAGGATGGTGAAAGCGTAGGGCTGCAATGCCAGGTACCAACGCATGATGCGGGCGTTGTTATCCTTCATGCGTAGTAGCCATTGAAGGGGGGCGTGGTCGGTGACCAGGGTGAAGGGGGCCCCCAGCAGGTAGAAGCGGAGGGCTTCGCAGGCCCACTTGACGGCTAGTGCCTCCCTTTCCACCACGGAGTAGTTCCTTTCGCGAGGAAACAGTTTCCTACTGAGGTAGAGTACGGGGTGATCTTGACCCTCCACGTCCTGAGACCGGACTGCGCCCAATCCCACCTTGGAGGCGTCAGTCTGTAGAATGAAGCCTCGGTGAAAGTCCGGGCTGTAGAGGACGGGTTCCTGACAGAGGCAGCACTTCAGTCTTTGGAACGCAGCCTCGCATTCCGCATCCCAGCGCACCTGCCTGGGGCTATCCTTGGTCAAGAGCCCTGTTAAGGGCGTGGCTATGGATGCAAACTGGGGAATGAATCGCCGATAATATCCGACGATGCCCAAAAACTGACGAACGTGACGCTTTGTCGTTGGTGTTGGGCAGTCCAGCAGGGCCTGTACCTTCCCCACGAGGGGCTTTACCCGGCCCCCGCCGACCGTGTAACCCAGATAGTTCGTCTCCTGCCAGGCGATGCGACACTTTTTGGGGTTAGCGGTCAACCCCGCTTGTCTGAGTGATCTTAGGACGGCCGCGACCCGGGGCAGATGGTCCTCCCAGCGACGACTATAGATGACCACGTCGTCTAGGTAGGCGGCGGCGTAGTCGTGATGGGTCTGTAACAGGCGGTCCATTAGCCTCTGGAAGGTCGCCGGGGCCCCATGAAGACCGAAGGGCATCCGTGTAAAATGATAGAGCCCTGACGGGGTGGCAAAGGCGGTTTTTTCTTTCGAGGCCTCGTCGAGGGGAATCTGCCAATACCCCTTACTGAGGTCGAGGGTTGTGATGTATCGAGCTTCGCCTAGTCGATTCAGTAACTCGTCTACCCGGGGCATTGGGTACGCGTCGAAGCGTGAGATGGCGTTAACCCTCCGAAAGTCAATGCAAAACCGCCTGGAGCCATCTGGCTTGGGTACGAGCACCACGGGGCTGCGCCACTCGCTTTGGGATGGTTCAACGACCCCCAGAGCTAGCATCGCCTGGACCTCTTCCTCAACGTCATCCCGCATTCGATAGGGCAAGGGCCGGTTCGTTTCCCGGACCACCTTCCCGGGCTCTGTCTGGATCGAATGGCATACCAGGTTGGTATGACCTGGGACAGCAGTGAAGGTCTCCTGAAACGCTCTCAAGAGACAGTTAGCCTGTTTTTGCTGCTCGTCTGTCAATGACTCGCCCAGCGCTGGCGCGAGGGGTTCCTCGGGCTGGGGCACACAAGGTCCCAGCTCTGGCTCGGGCGGGCACGGGTCAATTAGGAGGCCCTCTTGTTCACGCCAGGGCTTCAACAGGTTAACATGATACCATTGGGTCGCCTTGCGCTTGCCCGGCTGACGAACCTCATAGGTGACCGGTCCTATCTTTTTAACCACCTCATACGGCCCCTGCCAGCGGGCCAGCAGCTTAGATTCACTTGAGGGTAGGAGGAGCAAGACGCGGTCCCCCGGCGTAAATTCGCGGACCTGGGCTCCTTGATTGTAGGTCCGCTCCTGCCGTCTCTGGGCCGCTCTTAAGTTCTCTCTGGCTAGGGTTCCTGCCTGGGTAAGGTACTCCTGTAGCTGGATGACATAGTCTAAGAGACCTTGGGTCGGGGAGGTCGTCTGTTCCCAAGCCTCCCGCACCAGGTCCAGGAGTCCCCGGGGACGGCGACCGTAGAGTAGCTCAAAGGGCGAAAACTGTGTCGACGCCTGGGGAACTTCTCGGATCGCCAACAGCAAGGCAGGCAGGAACTGATCCCAATGACGGAGTTCCCCGGGAGGGAATTTGCGCATCATGCTTTTAAGGGTTCGATTGAAGCGCTCCACTAGTCCGTCTGTTTGCGGGTGATAGATGGACGTGCGGAGTTGCTTGATCCCTAAGAGGCTGCACACCTGTCGGAGCAGCCGAGAGGTGAAGTTGGTGCCTTGGTCTGTCAGGATCTCCCGGGGAAGTCCCACTCGCGCGAAAATCTTCACCAATTCCCCGGCTATGGTCCGGGACGGCTTCTGGAAACCGGGTGGCGTAGTCCACAAGCACGAGAACATGCTGAAACCTGGTCGTAGTTTTGGGGAGCGGGCCCACGAGATCCATGGCGACCCTCTCGAAGGGTACCTCCATGAGGGGCATGGGGACTAAGGGTGCCTGGGGTACTCCTGGCGGGGCCACGAGCTGGCACTCCGGGCAGGAACGGCAGTACTGCTTTATGTCCTGGTGGATCCCCGGCCAGAAGAACCGCCCGAGGACCCGGGCTAGGGTCTTTTCTTGCCCCAGGTGCCCGGCGGCCGGTACGTCGTGAGCCAACTTCAGCACAGCCCGCCGGTGGCACTGGGGAACCAGTAGCTGAGTCCGTGGCTCCCGGGTGCGCGGATCCTGGTCCATCCTGTACAGGCGGTCCCGACGCAATTCAAAGTGCGGCCACTGGACAGCTCGCTGGGGTTCAATCACGGACCCATCTATGGCCGCGAGTTGTTCGTAACAAGTGCGGAGGGTAGGGTCCGTCCTCTGGTCCTGGCAGAAATCACTGTCAAAGCGGGGTCCCTCAGGGGTCCCCCGGTGTGGTCCCACCTCTCTGGTGGGCTCTGGCTCCTCTTCCACGGTGTCCACCGGGTCCTCCGACGAGGGCTCCGGGGGCTCTGCTTCGAGGACTGGCTTGGCTCGCAAGAGTTCCTCGAAGGCGGGCCAATCCCGCCCCAAGATGACCGGGTAGGCAAGGCCCGGTGCCAGGCTGACTACCAGATCCCGAGTGACCCCTCCAACCGTTAGGGAGATTCTGGCACTAGGATAGGGCTTGACATCCCCATGTATACATTGGAGCTGTATTGTCCCTAAGCGGGAGTCGGCCGGGGGTCCCAAGTCCTGGCGCACTAGTGTCTGACCACACCCGGAGTCAATCAGGGCCTGAGCCGACTTGTGGCCAACAACCACCGGGACAGTGAGCTTGGGGTTCTGGGGCAGTCGCGCCCGGTTGCGTCCTGCCCATACCTGGCCGAAGCTGCAATTCATGTCGGGGCAGTCTCGCTGTAGGTGTCCCTGTTTCCCACAGCCAAAGCAGGGGCCGAGCTCAGGCCGCCGAGTCCGGGGGGCCGTTTGGTCCTTGGCGAATGGGCGTGGGTCCGGTCCAAGGGGTTGTCTCCCGGCCCCGGGCCCGGGATTTCTGGTGGGAGCTCGGTCTGTGTCCTACCTGCCTCGCCTCACTGGGGGATTCCCTCTTCTTTTCCACTCGGGAGGTGTCTGCCCTGACCCCGGGAGGGGGACAGGGGGGGCCTACCGCCTTTTCCGCTGCGAGGAAGTCTTCCATCAGGGTCACGGCCTTGGCCAGAGTCGTGGGCCGGTGGCGTAGCACCCACGCCCTGCCCCGGGATGGCAGGGTGTGAATGAATTGTTCAAGGATGACCTGCTCAGTTACTTCCTCTGCTGTCCGGTCGTCCGGTTGGAGCCACCGACGGCAGTTCTCCTTTAGCGTCTGGGCGACCACCCGTGGCCGAGCGCCCGGGGGGTAGGCCTGGCTCTGGAATCGCTGTCGGTACGTCTCGGGGCTGACGTCCATCGCATCTAATATTGTGGCCTTTACTCGGCCATAATCCTGGGCGTCCTCCGTAGCGAGTCCTCCGTACGCCGTCTGCGCCGCCCCGGTTAAATATGGGGCAAGTAGCATGGCCCACTGGTCCCGGGCCCAGCCGGTGACCAGGGCCACTCGCTCGAAGGTCACTAGGAAGGCCTCGGGGTCATCGTCCGGGCCCATCTTGGTTAAGCGGAGGGGGGCCGCCATCCGGGGTGGTCCCGACCCCTCGCCGGCGGGTCCCTCCGCGGGATGAGGGTGAGTGACCAGCAACTGTTGCAGTTGGGCCCCCAGCTGTTGCAGCAACTGCTGCTGCTGTTCCAGCTGGGCCGTATGCAGGCCCTGTTGCAACTGGAGGTGGGCAGCATCCCTCTGTTGCTGGTCCTCACGCTGGGTCGCCTGCTGCTGCTGATGATGCTGCAGCTGGGCGGCCAGCTGCCGCTCCTGACTCTCTACGAGCAGCTGGATTATACGCTCCATCTCCATTCTGGTTTACGGGAGGGGTAGGCAGTCACCGCTCCCTTTTCTAGCCCTTTCTCACAGGGCTAGGGTTCGTCCATCCCTGGTCAGGTGCCAATGTAATCGGTCGGTCGGGGCTCGACCCTCCAGCGGGCAGGAGGGGAGCCACACCGACTCACTTCTGTTCTCCCGCTAGTCTTTAGGGGTGACCGGGGACAACGTTAGACCTCCAGGCCTCCTGGTGCAGGGGCTGGCCAACAGCAGTTTAAATAGGCCCAGGCCCTCTAGAGCAGGGGCAGGGCAAACAATAGTCAAAGTAGGCCCAGGCCCTCTGGAGCAGGGGCTGGGCAAACAACAGTACAAATAGGCCCAGACCCTCTGGAGCAGGGGCTGGGCAAATAGCAGTAGTCAAAGCAGGCCCAGGCCCTCTGGAGCAGGGGCTGGGCAAACAGCAGTAGTCAAAGCAGGCCCAGGCCCTCTGGAGCAGGGGCTGGGCAAACAGCAGTAGTCAAAGCAGGCCCAGGCCCTCTGGAGCAGGGGCTGGGCAAACAACAGTCACAGTAGGCCCAGGCCCTCTGGAGCAGGGGCTGGGCAAACAACAGTCACAGTAGGCCCAGGCCCTCTGGAGCAGGGGCTGGGCAAACAACAGTCACAGTAGGCCCAGGCCCTCTGGAGCAGGGGCTGGGCAAACAATGAACACAGGGCTCAGGTCCTCAGGCAGGAGCTGAGCAAACCGTCGGTAAGTCCAGACGTTTGGTTGGGGTGCAGGTGTGAGGGGGGAGACTGCCACCCGTGGGTAGGGTGGCGGGGGGGGACACAGGCCCACCCACTCCACTGTGTCCCAGCCCGTGGCCCTAGCAGCGGCGTGGATCCGCTGCAGTCAGTGGGGATCCTGGCCGCAACACACTGACATGGGCACCTCAGTGCCCTCAGCCGGACAGGGGTCGGCTACCCCCGGGCTACACTCCATCTCCCCCTCAGGGCCTACCTCGTCAGTCACACCCGGTTCAGGCCAGTCTGTCTGCATCGGCTCCGGTGGAGGGCTTGGCGGCAGGACCAGGACTGCTCGGGTGGCTCCTCTGGGTAACAGCAAGGCCGAGGGGGCTCCTCGTCATAGCGGGCGCTCTGCAAGCCTGGGGGCTCCTTGTTGTAGCGGCTGCTAGGCAATCCTGGGGGCTCCTCCCAGTACCGGCTCCGGGTAGGCTCCGGTGGCTCCTCCTTGTAACAGGCGCGGGGAAGGTCCGGCCAGGCAGGGCAGCTACCTTGGGCCGAGGAGGGCTCCCACCCGGGAGCTCCCGCAGGCACGTCTGCTCTCGGCGGTGGCTGGCTCCTGACTGAGCTTGGGCGCGCTTCTTTTCTACTTCCGGCCCCGCCCCTTGACTTCCGGGGGGCGGGGACTTGTGGTGGAAGTTCCGCCCACTGAGGTGTTGGCAGGGCAGCTCCCTCTGTCGGGCAGGAGGGGAGCCACACCGACTCACTACATTATCCAAACTCCATTAGAAGGTATTTGTTGAGAGATACTTCATCTTCTTTTGCAATCATCACATTTCCTAAAGCTTTATTACATTACTTGTTTGAGTCCTCAATTCTGCTATTTGATATTAACTGTTGTAAGCATATTTCATCAGTGTCCATTACATTTCCAACTTTATCTCCCTGGTGGAGACAGATCATTCCAAAGTTGACAAATCAACCTGCTACCCTTGCCAAGATTTTCTGCTTAGTAAATTACCTAAAATATTAAGAGAGATCTCTGATTCTATTAGTTATAATCAAGCCAGTGTTGAAGGGTAAAGTTATAGCCTTTGCATTGTGTCATGAAAATTGGAAGCTAGGAGAAATTTCCATTTAGAAATAAACACACATACACAAAAAGAGGGGAACCAAAAACATGAGAGATATTTGATGAGACCAGGGCCAAAATTAATGCCTTATAAAATGAATTAAAATGGACTTCATAATATGATAAAAGAAAATGTAGCAAGTCGAACATAAGTAGAAGATGCTAATGCTATTACATTTTAAAAATTCATATAAATAGGGTTAATGAAGGCTCCACTGTAAATGATGATAAAAATGAATTTTTATCTGTAAGTGAATTCTGTTATGAACTTTATTACCCATCTTCCATCTTTACAGCAGAAGCAATAAATGATTAGCTAAGGAATAAACCTATGCCATCATCTAGTAGGAAGAAGATAAAAACCTGATAATTTCAGAAGAAATGTGCTTGTGAGGGGTATTAACTTAGATGATCCTCGATAAGCCCCCCAAAATGTAACCTTTCTGCCCAGTGTTGTCAGCAGCATAAAGGGAGAGGTTGAAATATATAGGGGTTCCTCTTAATTTACAACACACCACCAACTTGAGCCCCCATCTAGAAACTTGAGAAATAACAGGGAACACTTCCCTACTCACAAGTATTGAGTCTGTGTATATATCAATCAAAACTGTATTAAAGGGGAAAGGAATATTGCATTAATTTGAAAAAATACAACAATAAATCAGAACTATTTATACAAGTAAAATGCCCACGCCCACAGTATCTTTGACAGCATCCTTACCTCAGTTTCCGCACCTGATGGTGTGAATGTCTGACAAACAAAAGCCCCTGTAACACACTACCTTCCCCTTTTGCTCCACTGCCAGACAGAATGTTTTTTGTTTTCTAATAGAGAGTGACTCTGTAGTGGTGAGATCTTTGCTCTTTCCTATAGTGTTTCTACAGTGCAGTGACAGAGCTGAGTGAATTCTGGTAAGGAGCCTCACCCCAGCACCATTAAAGCTGTAATCTCTACAGCTGAGCTAAGTGGTGGAGCCTTGGAAGCAGACAGGATTGTGTAAAGATGGTGAGGCTAGAGGTAACAGTGGAAAGGCTTATCTTCATGGAAACCAGATCACATGCTTCCTAGGCAGGGCTCTAACCATGGTCTGGCAAGTGGGGCAATGATTAAAAAAAAATGGTATGGGACACAAATACGCTTGCTTGCTCCAGGTGCTAAAATGCCTGGTTATGGCTCTGTCCGCTGGAGATGGACCTGCCAGAGTAGACTTCTGGACTTTGCTAATCCCTGGCAACAGTGGAGCAAAAGGGGAAGGAAGTGTGTTACAGGGACTTTTCTATCCAAGCACCAATACCCAGCCATGGAGAATGGGGTCTTTGGATATGGCGACTTCTCACTCAGGTAGAGTTCTGGTGCCCTTTGTCACACAATAAAGATAACAATATTTAATTACCGCTCCATCGTAAACTTAAATTAATTTTAACCAAAATGACAAAAATGTTGACTTGGGAACAGTGGGTAACAAATATGCAAATAAAGTTTGGCTCATTCTGTCTCTTCTTCCAGTTCATCAAGAGATGGCAGCAGGGAGCTCCTTCTCTCAGGGATAGACTTTAAGGAGGATTTGTGGTGCCCTGCCACCTAGTGGAGTTCACAATCCCAGGCTAGGCATCCACACTTCCTACACAATGCATGGGGAGAGTTACATGCCTGAAGAAAGGATTTCGAGAAATCAGCAGGCTGAGTGGAGAGCCACCTAAGTTAGCCATTAGGAGATACATAGGCAAGAGGTGGTATGTAAGACCCAGGTGGGATACACAGCTTTGAATGCTCTCATGAAGTGAGGCACCTATGCCAGGTCAGCTCTTTCTTATGAAAAACCAGAGAGGAGGAGGAAGTACTGGTGGAGATGGCACCCACTTTTGTACCCAACAGGCCAGTGGTTTTCACATGGAGTCAGTAGACCCAAGTTCAAATCTCCACTCTGCCCAAATTCCTCCCGGGGGGATGCCCTAATCATTGGCTTCAGAAACATTGTGATTCTCTTGCTGGCACAATGTTTAAGTATTTTTATAATAAGTGGAATGGCTTGAAGGGGAGAGACAGAGAGACCCACCCCACAAGCCCTCATGGCCAAGTGCTGCCATGGCAAAGGACCATCCATAAAGTGCTGCCGCAGTGGTGCTTTAATGTCCCTGCCCCTTTTGCCTCCCCTGTCAGCGGCTCTGTCAGTACGGACCCTACCAGCATCCTTAAAGGGGGATCCTTAAAGTGATGCCGCAGAGAAGGACCATCCTTAAAGCGCTGCCGCAGCAGCGCTTTAACATTGATGTCTCTCCCCCCACCCCTCCTCGTCGGCAGCCCTGCTGGTACGGACCCTACCGACAGGGCCCCGACAGGGGAGGCAAAAGGGGCAGGGACATTAAAGCACTGCCACGGCAGCACTTTAATGTGGGCTGGGTATGGGCCGGTGGGGGTTCTTACTGGTATGGAGTACCTGCCTGTACCAGCTCACTTTCACCCCTGCATGCTGCAAGCTCATCGGTCATAGAAATATTTATTACACACAGTAGTATATAGGAAACGATCCCCCTCAGGTATAAAAATGTGAACTGCCAAAAAGAAAAACTGTTGTATGCAGTGTATTTGTACTGGTGTCAGTCCCAGGATATTAGAGAGATAAGGTGGGTGAGGTGATCTCTTTTATTAAAACTGTCATACTGCTGCAGAATTCCTGGTTTCTGTCTTTTGTGTGCCTAACACTATAGTCACAGGCAATACTTGTGATGCCGCAGCAAAGGACCAGCAAAGGACTTGTGATGCCGCAGCTGGCATACTACACATTTCAACCCCCTAGGCGACTGTCTCACTTTGTATATCTCTTCGTTTGACTGATTTACAATTACAGATCCACTGCAGTACATAAAACTAGACATCTAGAAACTGTAAGCAAGACATAATACAGTAGGTAGGATATTTTTCTGGGTAATTGCTGGATTCATCTGATGGTGTGAAGCTTTAACCACTGAAGCAATCCTATCATTTCTAGAAGAGTAGTTCTTTTGGCATCTTCCATTACTATTATGAAATGGAATTTCTATAGAAAAATACAGAAACTGGCAAATCTTAGCAGTCACTGGCATTATTTCTTTTTAACATAGGTCTGACATCCACTCTTTCCTTTGCTTCTAGCATTCTGTTTTGTGGGCTATAACAACTCTTTTCTTTAACTCTCAGCTCTCCAGATTCCAGCCTATGCAGAAGGCCACTGTCCACTTTCACAGACACAAAGGAGCATGACCACATCAACCTCATTCATATCAGTATTCAAAGAGAACACAGCAAAGAAGAGAATCTAGCCCAAAATTCCTTGTTTCCTTTTTTGCCCTAAAACCTTGCCAATTTTAGTTGGGCATATTTCTGGAGGTTTCATCACATGACATAATCTTTAATTAAAGATTAATCTTTAATTCCTGGAGACTCCAGGATAATCCTGGAGGGTTGGCAACCCTACTTATATGTATAGAATCATAGAATTCAAGATCAGAAGGGACCATTATGATCATCTAGTCTGACCTCCTGCAAGATGCAAGCCACATAAGCCGATCCACCCACTCCTTAAGCAAGCGACCCCTGCCCCATGCTTCGGAGGAAGGCGAAAAACCTCCAGAGCCACTGCCAATCTACCCTGGAGGAAAATTCCTTCCCGACCCCAAATATGGCGGTCAGCTGAATCCCGAGCATGCAGGCAAGACTCTCCAGCCATACCCTTTGGAAAAAAGCTAATAATATCCTATCATTGACCCATTGTACTAATTACCAGTGTGGCACTTAATTGACCTATTGACTAAGCCCGTTATCCTATCATACCATCTCCTCCATAAACTTATCTAGCTTAATCTTAAGGTCATGGAGGTCCTTCGCCCCCACTGTTTCCTTCGGAAGGCTGTTCCAGAATTGCACTCCTCTGATGGTTAGAAACCTTCGTCTAATTTCAAGCCTAAATTTCCTGACTGACAATTTATATCCGTTTGTCCTCGTGTCCACATTAGCACTGAGCTGAAATAATTCCTCTCCTTCCCTGGTATTTATCCCTCTGATATATTTAAAGAGTGCAATCATATCTCCTCTTATCCTTCTTTTGGTTAAGGAAAACAAACCGAGCTCCTCAAGTCTCCTTTCATACGACAGGCTTTCCATTCCTCGGATCATTCTAGTGGCCCTTCTTTGTACCCGTTCCAGTTTGAATTCATCCTTCTTAAACATGGGAGACCAAAACTGCACACAATACTCCAAATGAGGTCTTACCAACGCCTTATATAACGGGACTAGCACCTCCTTATCCCTACTAGAAATACCTCGCCTAATGCATCCCAAGACCGCATTAGCTTTTTTAACGGCCACATCACATTGCCTACTCATAGTCATCCTACGATCAACCAGGACTCCTAGGTCCTTCTCCTCCTCCGTTACTTCCAACAGGTGCGTCCCCAGCTTATAACTAAAGTTCTTGTTAGTCATCCCTAAATGCATAACCTTACACTTCTCACTATTGAATTTCATCCTGTTACTAATACTCCAGTTTACAAGGTCATCCAAATCTCCCTGGAGGATATCCCGATCCTTTTCCGAATTTGCAATACCTCCCAACTTGGTGTCATCCGCAAACTTTATCAGCCCACTCCTACTCTTGGTTCCCAGGTCAGCGATAAATAGATTGAATAAAATCGGACCCAAAACCGAACCTTGAGGAACTCCACTGGTAACCCCCCTCCAACCCGACAGCTCCCCCTTCAATATTTTGCAGTCTCCCCTTTAACCACCTCTGGATTTTCATTTCGATCCCCATCTTTTCCAATTTAACCAGTAATTCCTCATGCGGTACCGTATCAAACGCCTTACCGAAATCAAGATATATTAGATCCACCGCATTTCCCTTGTCTAAAAAATCTGTTACTTTCTCAAAGAAGGAGATCAGGTTGGTTTGGCACGATCTTACCTTTCGCAAATCCATGCTGTAATTTGTCCCAGTTGCCGTCGGCCTCATGCTCCGTAACCACTCTCTCCTTTAAAATTTTTTCCATGACTTTGCATACTACAGATGTTACACTAACAGGCCTGTAGTTACCCGGGTCACCTTTTTCCCCTTCTTGAATATAGGAACTATATTAGCTAATCTCCAGTCAAACGGTACAACCCCTGAGTTTAGAGATTTATTAAAAATCATCGCTAACGGGCTTGCAATTTCACTCGCCAATTCCCTTAATATTCTAGGATGAAGATTATCCGGGCCCCCCGATTTACTTCCGTTTAGCTGTTCAAGTTTGGCTTCTACCTCAGATACCGTAATGTCTACCCCCATATCTTCATTCCCATCAGTCCCTCTATCACTATTCCTTAGCCCTTCATTAGCCTCATTAAAGACCGAGGCAAAATATTCGTTCAGATATTGTGCCATTCCAAGATTATCCCTAATCTCCACTCTGTTTAAAGTTTTAAGCAGTCCCACTTCTTCCTTCTTGGTTTTCTTCCTATTTATATGGCTAAAAAACCTTTTGCTATTGGTTTTAATCCCCTTCGCTAGGTCCATCTCCACCTGGCTCTTTGCCTTTCTCACTGCTTCCCTACACCCTCTGACCTCAATAAGGTAGGTTTCTTTGCTGATCCCTCCCATTTTCCACTCCTTGTACGCTTTCTGTTTTTTCTTAATCACCCCTCTAAGACGCTTGCTCATCCAGCTCGGTCTAAAACTGCTACCTATGAGCCATTTTCCCTTTCTCGGGATACATGCCTCTGACAACTCCTGCAACTTCAACCTGAAGTAACCCCAGGCGTCATCTGCCTTTAGATCCCTAAATATGTTAGTCCAATCCTCTTCCCTAACTAGTCGCCTTAATTTAGTAAAGTTAGCCCTTTTGAAATTGTATACCTTAGTCTCAGATGCAATTTTGATTATCCTCCCATTTATTTTGAAACGAATTAGCTCATGATCACTCGAGCCAAAGTTGTCCCATACAACTATTTCCTCAACAAGGTCCTCGTTACTCACCAAAATCAGATCTAAAATGGCATCCCCCCTCGTCGGTTCAGCAACTACTTGATGAAGGAATTCATCAGCTATCACGTCTAGGAAAAGCTGAGCCCTATTATTATTACTAGCATTTGTTTCCCAATATATATCCGGGAAGTTAAAGTCCCCCATGATCAAACAGTTCATATTAGTATTTACCTCCTTAAAAACATTAAAGAGCTCTCTATCCATATCCAGGCTAGATCCCGGCGGTCTATAGCACACCCCAATCACTATCCCAGGGGAGGCTCTAGTAGTTTTCTTCCCCAATGTGACCATTGCCCAAACAGACTCCGTATTATCCATTGCATTGCTAGTTATTTCGTTACATTTCACCTCATTATTGATATACAATGCTACTCCCCCACCTTTACCTTTGCATCGGTCTTTCCTAAACAGCACATACCCTTCCATACCTGTACTCCAGTCATGGCTACCATTCCACCATGTTTTGGTTATTCCTACGATATCCGGTTTCAATTCCCGGACCAGGAGCTCCAGTTCCTCCATTTTGTTACCTAAGCTTCTCGCATTGGTGAACAAACATCCTAATTTTTGCTGTTTGGCTCCTCTCACCCTTTTCACTCAACTTGGTAGGGACACAGTACTACCAGTATGACCTGTCAATCTAGTATCCGTCCCCCCCCTCTTCCTTACACCTAACCGTCCCCCTCTGGCTATATCTGTTGTTATCCTGTTGTTCTCACTCCGAATGTATACATTTGGCGTGGAGAGCACCTGGACCTCTCCCAACCATCTCCCCCCAGTGTCTAGTTTAAAGCTCTTTTAATCAGATGAGCCAGCCTCCCTCCTAGAAGTCTACTTCCTTCCCTACTTAGGTGGAGCCCATCCCGTGAGAACAGTTGTCTGTCCCCAAAAGCCTCCCAGTGCCCATACATCCCAAAGCCCTCCTTGTAACACCACTCCCTCAGCCAACTATTAATCGTCACGATCCTGTCACCCCTTTGGCGGCCTTCCCTAGGGACAGGTAGGATCCCACTGAAGATCACCTGAGCCTCAATTTCCTTGAGCGTCTTACCCAACCTGGCATAGTCTCCCTTGATCCTCTCTAGCGAGAATCTAGCCGTGTCATTCGTTCCTACATGGAACGAATAGGCTATTCTCTCTTTAAAATTATTAAGAAGCTTTAATATCTATAGACAAACTAAGTTAGTGGCAATACTGATAAGAAAGATATATTGAAATCTCGAGAAGAAATGTCTTACATGCCTTTAAATTAATGCATATTTTGAAAAATTTAATACCAACAATAGTACTCATAAAGGAGGTTATGTATCTTATATCATAGTGTTTCTCAAACTGGGGTCGCCACTTGTGTAGGGAAAGCCCCAGCAGGCCAGGCCGGTTTGTTTACCTGCCCCGTCCACAGGTCCGGCCGATCGTGGCTCCCACTGGCCACGGTTCGCTGTTCCAGGCCAATGGGAGCTGCTGGAAGAGGTGGCCAGTAAGTCCCTTGGCCCATGCCGCTTCCAGCAGCCCCCATTGGGCTGGAGCATGAAACCGCGGCCAGTGGGAGCCGCGATCGGCCGGACATGCGGACGGGGCAGGTAAACAAACTGGCCCGGCCCGCCAGGGGCTTTCCCTACACAAGCGGCGACCCCAGTTTGAGAAACACTGTTGTACCACTATGGAATAATTACTATTGTTTAGAGTGTTCAATAGCATTAATGATTGAGAATTTCTAGTTGGAAGAATTTGTTGTTGTTGTTGTTGTAGTACAGGCTCGGATCAGTGGGTTTTACTTTCATCTTCACAGCAATCAGGAAGTGATACCATAGCCTGATGTAAACAAGCTGTAGGGAATAAATGCAGTACACAGGAAGTGCTCTGAAATATCACAAGACACACAAGTATACAGGGGCGGCTCTAGGAATCCCGCCGCCCCAAGCAGGGCGGCGTGCCGCAGGGCGCGCTCTGGCGGTGCCAGTCCCGCGGCTCCAGGGGACCTCTGGCAGACGTGCCTGCGGAGGTTCCACTGGTCCCGCGGCTCCGGTGGAGCTTCCGCAGGCACGTCTGCGGGAGGTCCATCCGAGCCGCGGGAGCAGCGAACCCTCCGCAGTCATGCCTGCGGGAGGTCCGCCGGAGCCGGCTGCCGCCCTGCCAGCAAAATGCCACCCCAAGCGCGCGTTTGGCGCGCTGGGGTCTGGAGCCGGCCCTGCAAGTAAAGAAGAATAAACTATTATACCATATAAAAGAGGGCAGTTTGCCATCTTCCCAGCATGAATCCCATATTGCCCACCAGTGCAAGGAGGTTGTTGGAAAGAGGAGAAGGACGTTATCGTCCCATCTTCTATTCTATTCTATTCTGCATAGAGTCTTATACTGTCCTCATCATCGTAATGTCTTGGTACCTTCCAGCAGTGCATTATCTGAGGTGAGTGTCTTGTGTACATGCTTTTGCTCATCTTCTCCCTATCCATACTCATACTATGGCTGGCAAACTGACAAATTTCAGTCTCTCTTTTGCAGATGATAGATAAAATCTTCTCATGGGGTTTGGAAGACTACTTATCTACTAGTAAAACTTGCTAACTTTTGCTGTTTTCCAAATATTTTTCTAGTAATTACTATTTCATTATGTGGGGGCACAGTTAATTATGGGACTAATCCAGCAAACCTTTACCTGCATGAGTATGCCTTGATTTAGCCTCAAGAAATTTTCCATAACTCTGAATTGCCATTGTCAGGAACATAGCTAATAGAGA
Organism: Mauremys reevesii; assembly: GCF_016161935.1. Classification (NCBI taxonomy): domain Eukaryota; kingdom Metazoa; phylum Chordata; order Testudines; family Geoemydidae; genus Mauremys; species Mauremys reevesii. The sequence goes on from NC_052625.1 coordinate 163,642,838, forward strand.
AAACCCTGTCCTAAATATGTAGTTATTCTGATCTCTTGAACAAAAACATAAGGATACAGCTTTAAAAAAAAAGTATATTTGCCCACGAGATGAGACGATTTCAGTCTCTTATGTATTCTAATTTATGGAATGTCTGCTTTATCAGTATTAAAAATTCATAATGCAATTTGTTGTAAAAATGCCTGTGGATATGCAGGGGTTGATTAAAATACAAAACAAAACCCTCTAGAATCTAATGGGGAGGGGGCAAAAGAGAGAGGGTACCAAAAGTTTGGCAGTTATTTCTTGTTCATTATTTGTCAATTTTAATTTTTCAGTAAGATTTTTATCTGCAGATGTTTTTAAAAAAGGGGCTTCACCTACTCATTTTCCTAAATAAAATTGTTGTCATGTAAATCAAGACTAGCCCAGCAGATACATTTTACACAGTTTGCAAAAATAAAAATAAATGGTACATTTTGTAATAAATAATACTTTGGAGCAGAGTTTTCAGCTCTAGATATAAACCTACAAGAGCAGAGGTTCATAGTGCAACTATTGTCTTAGAATCATAGGACTGGGAGGGAGATCATCTAGTCCAGCCTCCTGTACTCATGGCAGAACTAAGTATTGACATCTCCATCTCCTACCAGCTCCAGGTCCCAACAACCAGACAGTTCTTACCATCTTTAATACTATCTAAGATACCTTCAAACAAAGGGTCTTCTTCCTGCTAAAACTGACTTTAACAACAACAGTTCCAGCTCATAGAATATCAGAGTTGGAAGGGACCTCAGGAGGTCATCTAGTCCAACCCCCTGCTCAAAGCAGGACCAATCCCCAACTAAATCATCCCAGCCAGGGCTTTGTCAAGCCTGACCTTAAAAACCTCTAAGGAAGGAGATTCCACCACCTCCCCCGGTAACCCATTCCAGTGCTTCACCATCCTCCTAGTAAAAAAGTTTTTCCTAATATCCAACCTAAACCTCCCCCACTGCAACTTGAGACCATTACTCCTTGTTCTGTCATCTGCCACCACTGAGAACAGTCTAGATCCATCCTCTTTGGAACCCCCTTTCAGGTAGTTGAAAGCAGCTATCAAATCCCCCCTCATTATTCTCTTCTCTAGACTAAACAATCCCAGTTCCCTCAGCCTCTGATGCAATCTTCTCTTGATGCTGATCATCTATGGTGGTCTTTAACCTTAGTCTCATCTCAAGCTCTTTCCACCTATGGAATGCTCTCTGGTGATTTGCTGCCTTCTCATGGCATGCCAGATTTCTAGCCAGATTTTTCCAGTCCTTTGTTCCTGTAGAACCCAATGTGGCTGGAACATTAGACTGGAAGAATTTGCAACAAAAACAATATGCAACATTCTGTGTTTTTGAGTACATAAGCCATGGCCTCTCCACTTTGTCACCATTGAGGATTTCACGCCAGTAATGTGTTGGATGTAAACTTCTATTTTCATTGTCTTTGAATGAACATGAAGTTGGGAAACATGAAGTTTTTCACTTGCTGTGGCCCATGCAGTATAAGGAAGTCCCTCAGGCTACTGCTCAAGTGGGTCCACAGTCCTTGATCATCTAGACTTAAGGAACTAAACTCAGCAGCAGCTGTTTCTTGCGCCTCCACCACACTTTTCTTAGATCTACACTTTTCTTTAGGAATGTGCATGTTACATCCATTTGAGATGGAGATATGGATGCTGCAGTAGCTGCCAGGTCACCTGCACTCTGACTAACTGGAAGATCAGGCATCTCCTCACTACTCACATCCTCACTGGGGCCAGAAGGTTCACCGTGAACATTTGTGTCTATGTATCGCAGGAGAGCTCCTTTCTGCTTAGATAGAAAAGCTTCCTTTGCTTTCTTTCTTTTTCTGAATGCTTCCCCAGAGGGACATTTTCTTCTTTCACTCATGACTGCTGTTCTGTGTCAGCTATAATGGCTCTCAACACTCAGTTGAAGGGGACAAATAAGCAGGCTGGTAGCAGGGCCTGAGTGAGGGACGATCTCAGTGTCTTAAGGGCCTAACTGGCTCCTACTACTTCAGTTGTCTGCCTGTTCTCCTCAAGTGGGTTCAGGGAAGGAGCAGGAAACAGGAAGCTCCCTGAGAAGCTGGTGTTAATCAGTCCAGGCTCCTAGGGCTGCTAGAGAGGTACATAAGAGGCTCCTCCTCCTCTCTCTTCCTGCAGCTCCTGCTGCTTTCTGTTATTCCCTCTCCCCTTTTCTTCTGCCTGCCTTTTATGTCTCTTGTGCCCTCCTTCCCCCAGCACAGCACTCCACCATCTCTGTGCATCTAAAGCAGAGAGAATACATATACACCAGCAGCAGACACAATTATCTACACGCTGGGTCCTAGTGGCGCTCCCCAACAGTCTAGCACCTGAGGCGGCAACCTCAATTCGCCTCATGGTAAGGCCAGCCCTGTATGTCAACCTTCCTATGTTTTATCATCTGAATTCAATACAAAGTATTATTAGCCTCCAATGTATTCTCGCTACCCAGTGGTAGTTAGATTTACATTGCTTCTCTTACCAGTGGGAATGGCCACATTGAGATCTCAGTTACACCAGTACAAATCTGGAGTAACTCCAGGAAAATCAATGCATGTACTCCAGATCTAAATGTGACCCTAAGCCTTTTATGTCCTTTAACTTTTTGGCATGTTACTTCTCATTTCTATCATACTGGTGAAAAGGTACCATTGCAAAATAAGACAGTAACTTGGGAACTATGAATGGGCATCACTGAGGTAGAGAAGATGGCAGAACATTAATTTTAAGTGCTTGATTCTAGTCACAATTATACCCATGTAAAGAAGGAATAACTATACTGAGGTCAGTGGAATAACAGCAGTGTAAAATTACTGACAGATGAAATTCAGGCCCAGTGGAGGTGTTCTGGATTTATACTACCATAACAAACTAGAGTTTAACCACAAGTATCCAGGTTTTATTGATGAGTCCCAAAACACTACAGCTCCAGTTCAGGAAGATACTTAAGCACATGAGTAGGCTAGCAGTCAGTGGGACTAACTCTTGTGCTTAAAGTAAAGCATGTGCTTAAATACCTTGCTTATCTGGGACCTATGCTACGGCAACTGATCTGTTCTCACAGAAAATTTTGAGAGATAAAAGTGTAAAGGAAGAAAACAAAATGAGACCAGGCCAGCTGAAAGATCACATAAGAAAAAAAAAAGTACACTACAGAGGTAGGAGGAATTTACAGTAAATGGCAATGTTCCAGTTCAGTCTCCCAAAGCAATTTCATTTTAAGATCCTGAAAGTATTGTTTTGTTTAGAGACTGGAGAAGTGTAGAAAAGCTTTTAGGTTTGTTAAGATGGACATTGTAGTTTGGATCAGTTCATAGATATATGGGACAAGTTGAAGACATTCTTGGAACATTTAAGGAGTAGAAAGAGGCACAATACTCAGGCTGAGCAGATAGAGCCAAATAGAGCTAATGGCAAAACCATCATCATATGTATTTATTTATTTGTGAAGTGAATGTGAGAAGCTCTGGGGAAGGGGGAAATGATTCTTGTATGCATACAGCATAGCAAACAGGAAGTCTAACCCAGATGTGGAAGACAGGCAAACCATGATCTTGTGACTAGCTGGCTTGACTGATAAAGAGCTTCTTGTCTTAGCTAAAAGAAAAATCAGAATGTTGATGGGCAGAAGACCCTGATGTTCGTTCCTAGAGACAGGCAAAAAACTATGGTTCTTATTATACAATTATTTGAACAGCGGCAAATGCAGTAACCTGCAAAACTAAGTCAAAACCAAAGGACAATGGTATGTTTTTATATTTTGGGACCTTGAAGTACAGAGACTGTTGAATAAACTTAATAAAAGCCTAATCTCCCCGTATAATGAAATCTGATCAATATGACAGGCCCCATTAGCTGGGAAGGAACATACTGTCTGCTAGTTAGCACAGCAATCAGATTCAGGGCCTGTTTCCTCCACTGCCTTTCCACATGACTTTAGACAAGGCACTTAAGGCTAATTGTGATCACTTACAATTCCTATTACAATAAAATGGGACCAATGACACAAATAGGGTAATCACAATCCTGCCCTTCATCTCTCTGGGCCCAATTCTGCCAACCTCATTGAAGCTGAGTGGCAATTTACTTCTTACATAGTCTCAGTCACTTCCATTGGACTAATTGGGGATATCACCCAGGGAGGCAGAATATAGCCCTCTATGTCTCAGCTTCCAATCTGGAAAAATGGTGATAAAAATACTAATCTGACTCAGAGAGATACAGTGAGGATGAGTTCATTAGCGCTTATAAAATGCTTTTTAGAGGAGAGAAAAGGCTGTGGAGTGTGGTTCTCTCTACATGCTCTGGTAGCCCTTGTGCCTCCCAGCTGGAGTTCACAGGCTTGCTGCACAGCATCTTGGTTTGTGGGATGGAAGGAGAGGCAGCATTATGACAAACACAACTCCCTCCCTTGGTGTACTTCTCTCTATGTAATTCACCATTGACTTCACACACTTCTACTTTTTCTTAAAGAAATATTCTCCAGTAGAACAAGGAACAGACAAAAGATGATGAGTCATTCTGCAGTGATTTACAACCCTAACTATGCCAACGAGATGAGGTGTAAGTCAGTGCAAAATATGGCACAGCCTTTATATTTTTATTCTGTGAAAGCTTATGATGCTGTTCTCTAAATGCAGTCAACACTCACTCAAGTGAGATGCATAGTCCCTCCATTCAAATCTTCAGCCTGCTTAGAAATTAACTATCTTGAATACATCATCGTCATCTTCTCCCTCTCCACTTCCATCCCCTTGAAGAACAGATAAATAATGTTAAGGCCTCAAGCTAGAAACTCACCGTGTTCTCTAGATGGGGACCTCTTAGAAAATGATGAGGGAAGGCATGCCACTATCTCGAAAGCAGCGAGTTTGCAAAACACTCTCAGTGTGACTGTAGAAAGCAAGTTGAGTATAATCTTGTGGTTTGACTTTCTTGCAAAAAACGTACTGCAATATTAACAGATGTACGGTTTCTAGGAGTGTCACATATAAAACTAGGGAGGGAATAGTGGCAAACTATGGAGTTTTGGGGAAACCATAGCTGGGATGCACTAATATGCATAATGATCTGTATATCTAAGCTGCTGCTCACAAATTAACTAATTTAATCCTCACTGATGAAAATCAGTATTTGCTGCAATCCCTGTTCCAGCAGTTTAGGAATACTAAAATAGTAGGTAAAATAGCAAAATACAGAAGGTCAATAAAAAAAATACAGAAAACAAGATATATGAGGAGAGAGAACAACATTTATACTCTCTTAAAAAAGGGAAAGACTAATGAGGGAGTCTTGTTGATCAGAATCTATAAATATGTAAAAGGTTACAGTGTAAATGGAGAGCATTTTTCACAATCTCTGAAAACGGCAGGAGTAATGGTGTGAAACTACACAGGGAAAAGTGTAGATACCACGAAAAGTCTGTGGTTGAGAGAGAAATCAGGTAGTGAGCGACGGTGCTAAATGTAGTGTAAGATGTTCAGAACAGACTAGAACAGAGTACTATGGAAGGTGCTCAAAGCAGGCCTTGCAGATATTCCAAAACAAAGTTTAGATTAGAAATGAGGAGAAATGAAGTCATAAATAGCTTTTCTGGTGGAAAGGGAGATCAGGATGGAGAACCAGAGGCTACAGCCACCAAGCATTTACTTCTGTGAGTAGCGCTGGTTTCGTTTTGCTTGTTTGTTTTTGGCTTTATTTTGTTTTGGCCCCCCAACCCTTTTTTTCCTTATTTTAAGTGCTTTAGTTTAGGGGAGGTTTTTTGTTTTGTTTTTTAATTGGTTCATTTGTTCCAAGACACGGAAAGGGCTGATTTCTCAATCAGCAAAGAAAATAAATATTACCCCATACAGTCTAACACTGTTAACCACAGATCATTTCATTATTACTGCCACCTTTTTATATTATTGAAAAGCTTGGAAATCAGACTTCAGACACGACATTAATGAAGCATGGAGTTCACACAGCAAAAAGCACACATTTCATTTTCAGCAGCAACCTCAACTGTACTCTTTCATTGGTAGACAGTAGTTTCCATTTAGTTTTTTCTGACTAAATACGTTATACTATATATTGTGGACAAAATATAAAATACATTGGATTCGCAATGCGGCTAATTTAGTGTTATTAGTACCCTAATTACTGCATTTCATGGCTTTTGTGATTTTAATTGGACAACCTAATTATTGGATTAATTAGGCTTTTATTAGTTTGGTTTGTTAAAAGTCCAGTTGGCGACACAGCAGGGCTAAGGCAGGCTGCCTGCCTGCCACAGCTCTGCACAGCTTCTGGAAGCAGCAGCATGTCTCCTCTCCAGCTCATATGCGTAGGGGCAGCCAAGGGGCTCTGCCTGCTGCACCTGCCCCAAGTGCCGGTTCTGAAGCTCCCAGTGGCTGGGAACAGCAGCCAATGGGACCTGCAGTGACAGTGCCTGCAGACAGGGCAGCATACAGAACCACCTAGCCGCGCCTCTGTGTAGGAACTGGAGGGAGGATATGCTACTGTTTCCGGGAGCTGCTTGAGATAAGCGCCACCCGGAGCCTGCACCCCCGACCGCCTCCTGTGCCCCAACCCCCTGCCCCAGCCTTGAGCCCCCTACCACCCTCCGAACCCCTCAGTCCCAGCCTGAAGCACCCTCCTGCACCCCAAACCCCTTATCCATGGCCATACCCCAGAGCTCACACCCCCAGCCGGAGCCCTCATCCCCCAGCTCCAGCCCTGATCCCCCGCCCACCCTCCAAACCTCTCAGCCCCCGCCTGGAGCCCCCTCCTGCACCCCAAACCCCTTATCCATGGTCCTAACCCAGAGCCCACATCCCCAGCTGGAGCCCTCAGCCCCCTCCTGCACCCCAACACCCTGCCCCAGCCCCTCCTGAACCCCAAATCCTTCATCCATGGCCCTACCTTAGAGCCCACACCCCCAGATGGAGCCCTCACCCCCCGCCACACCCCCCAACTGCCTGCCCCAGCCCAGAGCACCTTCCCACACTCTGAACTTCCCAGCCCGCAGCCCTCTCCTGCACCCCAAATCCCTCATCCCTAGCCCCCACCCCAGAGCCCACCCCCCCAGCCGGCGCCCTAACCCCCACCTGCATACCAACCCACTGCCTCAGCCTGGAACCCCCTCCCGCACCTTGAACTCCTCATTTCTTGCCTCACCCTGGAGCCCACACCCCCAGGTGGAGCCCTCACCCCCTCCTGCACCCCAAGCCCCTAAGCCAGCCCGGTGAAAATGTGAGAGTGAGTGAGGGTGGGGCAAGGGTGTTCGGTTTTGTGCAAGTAGAAAGCTGGCAACACTAGATCAGGGGTCGGCAACCTATGGCACGCGTGCCAAAGATGGCACAAGCCAATTTTTAATGGCACGCGGCTGCCTGCTAGGACTCTGCGTGCCATTAAAAATCCTGCTGACGCGGCAAACCGCGGGGTCCGCGGTCCCGGGCCGGAGCACCGGCCGAGCGCAGAAAGCCACCAGCCCCTCCCCTGCCTTCCCCCAGAGCCCTGCCGCTGCGCGCGCAGCGGTCTGGGGCTGCGTGCTCCCGCGGGGCAGCGTTTGGCTCCGTGGAGAGCTAAAGGCGCTCCCCGCTCATCTAGAGCCCTGCTGTTGCGCGCACATCGCTCTGAGGGGCGGGGCTGGGCTGGGCGCGTGGCGGCGGCAGGGCTCTGGATGAGCAGGGAGCCTCATGATAAGGGGAACAGGGGGTGGGGGTGGGTAAGGGGTGGGGGCACTCAAGGGACAGGGAGCAGGGTGGGTTGGATGGGGGTGGGATGTCAGGGGTGGTTAGGGGCAGGGGTCTCTGGAGGGGGCAGTCAGGAGCAGGGGCGGGTTGGATGGGGCATGGGAGTCCTGGGGTCTGTTTGGGCGGTGGATAGGGGTCAGGGCAGTCAGGGGACAGGGAGCAAGGAGGGTCCTGGGGAGCAGTTAGGGTGGGGGGGGTCTCTGGGGTGGTCAGGAGACAAGGAGCTGGGGGGGTTGGATGAGTCGGGAGTTCTGGGGGGGCTGTCAGGAGGCAGGAGTGTGGAGACGGGTTGGGGCAGGCAGGGAGCAGGGGGGGTTGCATGGGGCCAGAGTTCTGGGGGTCCTGTCAGGACGGGGAGTGGTTAGATAGGCATGGAGTCCAGGGGGTCTGTCTGGGTGCAGGGGTGTGGATAAGGGTTGGGGCAGTCAGGGGACAGGTAGGGGGTAGGGCCCTAGGGGGGCAGTCAGGGGACAAGGGGCAGGGTGGCTTAGATAGGGGGTGGGGTCCCAGGAGGGGGTAGTCGGGACAAGGAGCGGTGGGGGGTTGGGGGTTCTGGGGGGGGCAGTCACTCAGTCCTCTGCCCTGAGCCTTGCACCCCCACACAACCCCAGGCCCCTGCCCTGAGCCCTGTACCACCCAGCCCACTGTTGACTCCTTCACCTCCCCCCCATGACCCCAGCCCTGACTCTGGCACCCCCACACATACCCAGCCCCCCTCCCCTGACACCTGCACCCCCTCACATGCCCCCAGCTCTCTGCCCTGACTCTTGCACCCTCCACATCCCCAGCCCCTGCACATCCCCACCCCCACCCTGAGCACCAAATGGGAGTCACATTCCCACCTGCACCCCTCAAACCAAATGGGAGCTGCCCAGGTAAGTGCCCCCACACCCCAACCCTGAGCCCCCTCCCTCATTCTAGCTCCTGGCCAGACCTTTCACCCCCAGCTCTGTGCTCAGTGCACTCCCACCCTCAGCTCAGTGCAGAGAGAGGAAGAGAATGGGCCAGAACCAGGGAGAAGGTAGGTACCCACTGTATGTGGGCAGGGCCGGGACCCCAGACCGGCGGCGCGCTGAGCGGGTCCGGCAGCCAGGATTCCGGCTGGCAGGAGCCAGAGGATGGAATCCCTGAGTGGCAGTGGGCTGAGCCGCTCAACCCACAGCCTGTCTGGGGTCCCTGCTGCCGGCCCCACACAGCCCACTGCTGGTCTGGGGTTCTGGCTGCCAGACCCTTCCCAGCTGGGTTCCCGGCCGCAGGCCCCACTCAGCCCACTGCCGGCCTAAGTGAACAGAACCCCAGACCAGCAGCGGGCTGAATGGGCCGGTGGCGTAAGAGCAACATTTTAATTTAATTTTAAATGAAGCTTCTTAAACATTTTGAAAACCTTGTTTATTTTACAATACAACACTAGTTTAGTTATACAATATATAGACTTGTGGAGAGAGACCTTCTAAAAAACGTTAAAATGTATTACCGGCACGCGAAACCTTAAATTAGAGTGAATAAATGAAGACTCGGCACACCACTGCTGAAAGGTTGCCGACCCCTGGCCTAGATGGATCTGACTAGAGGATTAACAACTAAAATGTGACAGTCTCTCTCAACACTGTTCTATTATGCTATCAAATTAAAAGCAGAGAAAATGTTAATGCCAGACTGGGAAGATGACTGTGATGGGTTAGATCACAGAAACCCCTTGGAGATGTGCCAAGACTATTTCTGCCCCTGCTTTCCTGCCCTGTCAGCTTAGGACTGGTTTGAGCCAGACTCGTTAGCCTGCTGCAAACCCAGACCCAGGTCTGAATCACATTCCCTAACAGCTGTAGGCTTGACTGAAAGTAGCTTGAAAGAAGTCTAAGTGTTCTTATCTGTAACACTCAGATGCCCAACTCCCAGTGGGGTCTAAACCCAAATAAATCCATTTTACCCTGTATACAACTTATATAGGGTAAACTTATAAATTGTTCACCCTCTATAACACTGATAGAGAGAGATGCACTGCTGTTTACACCCCCCTCCCCAGGTATTAATACATACTCTGGGTTAATTAATAAGTAAAAAGTGATTTTATTAAATACAGAAAGTAGGATTTAAGTGATTCCAAGTAGTAACAGACAGAACAAAGTGAATTACCAAGTAAAATAAAATAAAACACGCAAATCTAAGTCTAATACAGTAATACGACTGAGTACAGATAAAAACCTCAACAGTAAGCTTCCTTTTACAGATTAGCTTCCTTCTAGCCTGGGTCCAGCAATCACTCACACCCCCTGTGGTTACTGTCCTTTGTTCCAGTTTCTTTCAGATATCCTGGGGTTGGAGAGGCTCTCTCTTTAGCCAGCTGAAGACAAAATGGACAGGCCTCCCACAGGCTTAAATATGCTCTCTCTTGTGGGCGGAAACCCCCTCCTCTCTCCTATGCTAAGTCCAGCTCCAAGATGGAGTTCTGGAGTCATCTGGGCAAGTCAAATGTCCATGCATGACTCACAGTATTTACAGGCAGAAGCCATTGCCCACATGGTATCTTGTATGTCTCCAGGAATACTTCTTATGTGGGTTGGAGCATTCCAAGGTACATTGTTCCTTAAGTGCTTCTTGCTTGGGCACTTAACTTTGTGAATTCCTTTCTAAAGAAGCTGACCAAATTCCTTACAAAGCTTACTTAGAAATCAAGCAAGTATACAGCCAATATTCATAACTTCAAGTACAAAAATGAAGTATGTATACAAATAGGATGAATAGATTCAGTAAACCATAACCTTTACAGAGATGTGTTACATGGCACATGTAGCATAAAACATACTCCAGTTATGTCATATTCCCATAAAGCATTATGGGATACATCGTCACAAAGACAACCTGCTAGCCAAGTACAATTACAAAACAATGTTTATTTAAATTCTATGGAAGCTTGATTACAAAATTAATACAATAAAACAAAATTTAATACAACTTTATATTTTGGAAAACATCACAAATCAAGTTTATGGAGACTATATAGAAACAACACAGAACAGAAAGATTTTTCAGTGTAATCCCTGGACAGCAGAATAAAATAGAAAAATTATGCAATGTAAATCTATCAAAGTAACAAAATAGTAATATACTAATGAGTGGGTATTAAACTCTGCCTATCTACAAAAGAATGTGTCAGAATCAGCCCATCTATGTTTTCAAAGGCTCCACCTGCTGGTTCAGTAAAGGAATCTCCTCCATCTTAAAGATCTAGGACTCTGTTTTGTTTCAGAGGGGTGTTTTGTTTTGGCCAAAAATAAAAATGGCCTTGTTTCACATAAAGTGGTATCAGATTTTTTTTTTTAAATTACATTTTTTTAAACCACAAGTTCTGTGCTACAACTCATACGTTGGGGTATTTAAATGGAAATTAAAAAGCCCAACAACCAACTAGTTGCAGATGTTTAGAAATGCAACATACACCATCACACAAACAATTAGCCTGGTTGTGCACACTGTGCTCACGTGCCTAGGCAGTTACTGTAACTGTGCATGTGTAGTTCTGAAACTTTGGATTCGAATTTACTTTTCATTGTTTATTTTGTGCATGACTCTGAACTTGAACAATGAAAGTAGTCTGCATTTATTGGGGACCAGATTGTAGCATTGAGCCTTTGGCCCATACTGAGGGCATTTTCCAGCAGGATTTTGGTCCAGGAGTCATAATCCATCCTTGGACAGCCCTGTGTGAATGCTGCATTTTCCCTTTGTAGGGTACAGTTTGCTTTCTTATCCACAGGCTGGTGCAAGGACACGCAGTCCCATCTCATTCCTTCCCTTTTGGGGTATTGTACTCCCCATAGTAGTTTTGAAAGATTAACAGATTTGAAATCCAGCAGGAACCACTATGGTCATCTAGTCTGATCTCCTGCATAACACAGGCCATAGAATTTTAACAGGTGGATCCTGCATCAAGCCCAGATCTTTTGCTTGAACTACAGCTTAGAAAAGAATCCATCCATATGATTTAAAGCCACACGATTTAAAGACTTCAAGTGACAGAGCATCCACCATACTGTTAACAGTTCAAACAGTTAATTGACTGAAGGAGCATTTTCTGCACTTTCCTGAATGTGAGGACTGCAGCTGCTTGATACCTGAAGGGCTCAGGGGGGTTGTGGGTCAGATTTTTAAAAGCTGTTTAGGTGCCAAAAGCACCTAGTAGGATTTGCAAAAGCATCTAGTCACCTTGTCTGCATCTAGGTGCTTGTCTGCATTTTTAGGCCCCTAAACCCCTTTGTAAATCTGGCCCTTTGGCCTTTCTCCCACCCACACATAGGCTAGCAACTTGACAGCGCTCCTATTTTCATCCCATTCTTACCAGATGCCAGTTTATAATATTTTGTTCCAACATGACATGCTGCAACTGTATTTGGCATCATGCTTTTCATATGAGCCCCATGCAAAAATGCTATGGTGTCTTGAATCACACAGTGACACAGTTACAATGTATAGATACATATTTCTAATAAGATGATTTATAAGCAATAGCTGTCAGAACTGAGCTGATTCTATGGCATCTGAGGGCTCTGACCAGATTCTGTGGAGGCTGTTACTTCCAGGAAGAGAGGGCAGCAAGAATGGACAAATACCCATTCTGCATAGTGGGAGAAACCAGAGGTGTAGGTGTACTGGCAGGAAAGAAGATGTGTTTTCAGCTAAGAACTGACATGCGATGAAGGGCTGAGGAGGTAGAGACACCAAGTCTGTTCTAGAGAGTAGGAGCAGATGAAGAGAAGGCTCTCACAGGAACAGTGGAAAGACTGTATGAAGAAGGGAAAGGAAGGAGATTGGGGCTAGACAACAGAGAAGAATATAGAGAGATATTACAGGTGCTCAAACAGTTGGTAATGAGAGGAGTAGTATAAATAAATGCAAGGTCTGTGAAGTAGACTGGAAGAAGTCCACTTTAATGTAGTTACTCCAGATTTACTATAGGGTCACAGAGCAGAATCTGATCCAATGGATATTATAGAATATCACATGTCAAAAGTAAAGGTTATTTGATTAATTTTTTTAAATCATAAAGGCAAGAAAATTCCAAATTCAGTCTCAGCTGCTTTCATTTAGTTTTTTCTCCTGGAGTACCTAAATATTGCAAAACATGGACTTCAGTAAGGGCCATATTCAATAACAACTTCCTAGCTTCCACACTGTAGAGCCCCCAGAATTGTATTTAATGTTACCAAAAAGAGGAATATTCCATTCACTCTAGGCAACATTTTACTGCTTAGGAATAAGTCACTAAACATCTTGGGGCATGGAACATTTTCCACAATTGTGCGGCCAGAATATGCTGTAATGCCTAAACCTGTGAAGTTTATCTACAAGGGCTATATATCCTGCTGTCTCATTCTGGCCCATTGACATCAGTGGAGCTACACCAATCTATACCAGCTGAGGATCTGGTTGATGGCAAAGATGAAAGCACTTTGAAGTTCCCCAATCATAATATTTGTTCAAGCCATTATTCAAAATGTTCAGATTTACGTGTGTTCATATTTTATCCTTTATGCTGATTTCATGAGCTTTAAAGAGCTAGCGTTTCCCAGGGATGTGATCTGAAGGCTTTAGCACAAGAAGAAGAGAGGTGGAAGGGAACGTTGTACCCAAGATGATCAAAGCTAAATTTCTGCTGGTGCACATTGGTGTCTTGACTTGAGCAAAACTGGAGCAATTTACACCAACAGAGGATTTGGCCTTGTATTTTCAAACCTTGGTAGAGCAGCAATGCAGCCAAACTGCCTGTAAAAGTGTGCACCTAGAAATCTGTCACTGAGCATAGCTGAAAATAAATTGAAATTGAAATGCAATTGCTCTGCAATAGGAATTGCATGTCAATTGATGGCTGCCAGAGACAAACATACAGCTAATGACCTGTATTATTGTAACCAACCAGCCAAAACAAACCCATAACATTTGCAAACAGATACAGAGCCAGCTGTGTTTGGGAGCTGTAGCAGCCTGTATGGAATTTAGAGGAAGGAGCATAGGGTGGGTGCAGGAGGGAAGAATTTGGAGGATTCACCAGGAAGTCAGTGTGTGTGCGCATGTGGCTTGAATACTAGCTGCTGTTGCAACATCTCTGTAAATAGTTATCTTCAAGAAGAGCCAGTTTGTGTTTTACAACCTTGAGTCCTTTCATGTGATTACCTAGCATGTAGTATGTGAAATAGGAATCACACTGCCAGCATGAGATGCAGAGAACAGGATAGGTGGTCCAGAGAGCCCACAGATCACATCCAGCCTAAGAAAACAGGTTATATACATGCAAAGGGTCAATTTCTTCAGTATGATAAAGAACAATGGTGCTAGAGTTGCAGAAATGAGACAAATCATCATAGGGACTTAAACCAGGACCTAAAGGAGGAGACTCTTGCCATACAGTATTACAATGGTAAATGTACACTGCCTTAGGATTTCTAGCCACAATGTCTTTCCAAAGAATTACTGGGGACACCCCCAGGTATTAGCCAGGCTACTGCATCCAGCTATATTAACCCTTCCCTTGACACTACTGTCAAAAGAGGAAAATTTTCAAAAGCACGTAAGTAATTTGGGCATCTAAGCCCCATTTTCAAAAGGGATTTAGGCACTCAGCTGTTAACTGCCTTATTCACCTTTGCAAATGAGACTTAGACTCCTAAGCCACTTTGGTGTTTTGAAAATTTTACCCAACAGATAAATACTCTATTTGTTTTCCACAAGAAAGACAAAATCAACAGCTGTGCATGTGCTTCACTTCTCAACTCCTCTTCCCATTTACACAGAGTCAGAGATGCCCACGATTCTTCGCCACTCTTTCCAGTCCATAGCGTGGGTTCATAGCTGTTGTAGTTCCAGTCTTTTTTCTCTTCAAACTTCTTTTGGTAGAGTCTTTTCATCACATCCTTGGTGGCTGTTCTCTTCCTCCCAGGCTTTCTTTGCTGGTCATTCTTCTCCCATTCTTATCACATGTCCAGCCCACCTCAAATATGAGCGGTCCAGCCTATCAACCACAGAGTCCCCAGTTCATCCTCTGCATAATTTCTTCCATGTGCACCCCTTGTCTACCCTCTGCTTGCCTGCCATTTTCCTCAGTAGATTATCTTCCTCTTCCATCTCCGTAAGACCCACCATTTCCAAACATACAGGAACAAATGCACATAGCATACACTTTTTCTTACAATTTGTTGACTGCCCGTCCCACAGTACTGCTGACACCTTTTTTACTGAGTCCCATGCACACTGAGTTTTCCTTTCAGTTCTCCAGATCTCTCTTCAAATGTGTACTTCCCAAATACACACATTCTTTCTTCTGATTCAGCTTCTCTCCTGAATCCTCAATCAACAGCTCTTCTTCCACCTTCTCTACTTGTATAACTTCAGTTTTCTTTGTGTTTACCTTCAACCCATGAGACACTCCCTCTTATACCATATTTACATGGTGTTTTTTATAGTAGATCTAGGCAAGATTATTGACTGAAACTTTTTCAGTGAAAAAGGCAGATTCAGTGACACCAAAACATTTTATGGACTTATGTCAACTTTGCCAAAAAAAGCCCCAAACCCTCAAAGAATCAAAACTTTGTTTCAACATTTTCTAAAGAAAATGTTTGGATTTCAATTTGAAATTACTTTTCATCTGCAAATTTCCTATAATTTTATTTTTTTTAATTAAAAAAAATGCTCAAAGTTGAAACAAAACATTTAGTTCAACCTGAAACTATTTTAATTTTAATTTTCAATTTGTCAAATATTTTTTAAAAAAATCTTTGAGTTCGACTTGAATTTTTTTTCCTCCTGATTTTGTCAGAATTGCCAGTGAACCAAAAAATTCCATTATTCACCCATCTCTACTTTATTGACAAAGCAAAGAAAGATCTCTGACTTAGGAGTCTGAAATCTAAGCTAAACTATAAAAGAGTTCTTTGGCATAGCAAAACCTCATCACTTGGATTGGTGCTATAGACTGCACTTACATCTCTCTTGGTCCTATTCCCTTCCTCCAGGGAATGAGGCTACTTACAGAAGCTCGACTATTTTCCATTCATTCGCCATATTGAAGACACACGGTACTCAGGGTGATGTCATACCTCATACGTCCTCAGACATTCAGCCTTGGCTACAGCATTTGGAACCCATGATCTTGGTAGTGTTTGGCTGTTTGTACAAGACTGACCTCACTGTGCATTTACATAGAGAAAGACTGATCAGACTAGTGGTCCTTCTAGCCCAGTATCCCATACTGCCCCAGTGGCCAGTACCAGACACTTCAGAGAAAGGTGCAAAGGCCTTGTGCAGTGGACAATTGTGGAATAACTTGCCCTCAGAGAAAGTTTCTTCCCAGCACCCTCATAAATTGGCTTATGCTCTGACACACAAGGATTTACAACATCCCTGCCAAACTCAGGGTTTAAAACAAATCCTGATATAATGTTCTAATTTTCTAGACAAATATTGATTGCTATAATAATGCAAAACCCACATAGCAGTTGTATTTGTCCTTTCTTACAGGTGACAACGACTCCCATTTTTTTGTCACTAAACTCCTAAGGAAGAACTACAATGCTGCTCACATAGCCGTAAGATCCACCCCAGAAAGAACATGTAACATCCTGAAAATGCAATTCCAATGTCAGATTAGAAAGATGCAGTGGCCTCCTATTATATTGCCACAGCACAGTCTGGGAGATACTGTATTCCTGACTTTCAACATATTGCACAACCTCGCTATCAGATTTGGAATATCTTTAATGGAGGAGGGAGATAGCAGCCTGAAATGTTCACAATTATTACAGTCTGGAGAGGCACTTGCAGACTGACTCATATCCTAAGGCTCAGGAAACACAAAGTCAGCATGAGACTAACTGAACACAATTTTTAGAATAAGTGAGAACTGCACAAGTAAAAGTCTCCGACTACTAGATATAGCTGGCAATTTGTAGGACAGCACAGCATGGCATCATGCAGATAACACACTGGCTTCAAATTTCATGAAGCAAAATGATTGTGACATATATATATGTGTCAGCGAGACACAGCAAGAGAAATCTAATGACAGACTTGTTCCACCGCAATTCAAACATGAGGTATTCAAACAGCACAGTGCAAAAAGACATCACATAAAAGAGGCAGATGTATCCCAAACCCTAGACATTTACATTAAAAAAAAAACATTCCTTCCCTTCCGACTCTTTTCTTCTTTGTTATGGCATAGAGGTTTCTTCAGAATTACCTCTTCATCCAGTCACTATAATGCACCATAATTGCTTCTGGTGGCTCTTGAGAAACACTGGCCAGAAGGAACCTCCACCCAATATTTCACCAAGCTTCACTGGTGTATGTAGCAGCCTGTGGTTTGCTAATTCAGGCATCAGACACAGACCCTTATTCAGCAGGACTTGTGCCTTTCTGTCACCCTAAGCATGCCTCTTTATACAACCCATGTCTTCAAGCATGTCAAAACTGTTCCCTGTTCCTCCTCCTCCAGGACTTCGCATTGCTAAAGTGTAGTGGTTTCAGGCCCAGATTGATATGTCCGTGGGTCTGCACCCTTAAGACTGCATAGATAAACAAATATCCAATGGCTACTCAGTTGTTATGGTGTTCCCTGCTCATTCAGAGGCATGTGTACTAGAGATTGTGACCTCTAATATGGGATCTATCAACATTCTAGACATTTTATAATAATGTGGATGTTTTGAATGTATTGCCAGGTGCCTGAGTGTTCCAAACATTGGTGTACCCTAACATAGACTCATGCAAGGTGTGTAGCTCCAGTTAGTCTGTAAGTCAGCAAGTGTCAGATATGGATAATCATGTACTAAAATATATACAGCATCGTGGGTGCCATTGAATGGTATGGCCACAATTGCAGCACTGCACCCCATTTATTTAAATTAATCAGCATCATAAAAGGCAAGGGACATAAAGACAATAAGAGGTTCTATAAATACATTAGGAGCAAAAGAAAGATGAAATAATGGAAAATGAAAGTCCACTACTTTGCAGGGAAGGAAGGCTAATAAAGGCTGACATCAAGAAGGCTGAGGTGTTTATTGACTATTCTGCTTCAGTCTTCACTAAAAAGTAAATTGTGACCAGATACTTAACCCGATAAATATTAACAAGAAGTGGGAAGGGAAGCAAGCAAAGATAGGGAAAGAACAGGTTAAAGAATATTTAGATAGGCTACATGTATTCAAATTCTCGGCCAATGGGAGCTGTGGAGCCAGCACTCAGGGTAGGCTGGGGGCAGCGCACAGAGCTGCCAAGTATCAGAGGGGTAGCCGTGTTAGTCTGGTTCTGTAGAGGCAGCAAAGAATCCTGTGGCACCTTATAGACTAACAGACGTTTTGCAGCATGAGCTTTCATGGGTGAATACCCACTTCTTTGGATGCAAGCAGTGGAAATTTCCAGGGGCAGGTGTATATATAAGCAAGCAAGAAGCAAGCTAGAGATAACGAGGTTAGATCAATCAGGGAGGATGAGGCCCTGTTCCAGCAGCTGAGGTGTGAAAACCAAGGGAGGAGAAACTGGTTCTGTAATTGGCAAGCCATTCACAGTCTTTGTTTAGTCCTGAGCTGATGGTGTTAAATTTGCAGATGAACTGGAGCTCAGCAGTTTGTCTTTGAAGTCTGGTCCTAAAGTTTTTTTGCTGTAGGATGGCCACCTTAAAATCTGCTATTGTGTGGCCAGGGAGGTTGAAGTGTTCTCCTACAGGTTTTTGTATATTGCCATTCCTAATGTCTGATTTGTGTCCATTTATCCTTTTCCTTAGAGACTGTCCAGTTTGGCCGATGTACATAGCAGAGGGGCATTGCTGGCATATGATGGCATATATTACATTGGTGGACGTGCAGGTGAATGAACCAGTGATGGTCTGGCTGATCTGGTTAGGTCCTGTGATGGTGTTGCTGGTGTAGATATGTGGGCAGAGTTGGCATCGAGGTTTGTTGCATGGCTTGGTTCTTGAGCTAGAGTTACTATGGTGTGGTGTGCAGTTGCTGGTGAGAATATGTTTCAGGTTGGCAGGTTGTCTGTGGGCGAGGACTGGCCTGTCACCCAAGGCCTGTGAAAGTGTGGGATCATTGTCCAGGATGGGTTGTAGATCCCTGATGATGTGTTGGAGGTGTTTGAGCTGGGGACTGTATGTGATGGCCAGTGGAGTCCTGTTGGTTTCTTTCTTGGGTTTGTCTTGCAGTAGGAGGCTTCTGGGTACACATCTGGCTCTGTTGATCTGTTTCCTTATTTCCTCGTGTGGGTACTGTAGTCTTGAGAATGCTTGGTGGAGATTTTCTAGGTGTTGGTCTCTGTCTGCGGGGTTAGAGCAGATACGGTTGTACCTCAGTGCTTGGCTGTAGACAATGGATCTTGTGGTGTGCCCGGGATGGAAGCTGGAGGCATGAAGGTAGGCATAGCGGTCGGTAGGTTTTCGGTATAGGGTGGTGTTAATGTGACCACCACTTATTTGCACCGTGGTGTCTAGGAAGTGGACCTCCCGTGTAGATAGGTCCAGGCTGAGGTTGATGGAGGGGTGGAAGCTGTTGAAATCATGGTGGAATTTTTCGAGAGTCTCCTTCCCATGGGTCCAGATGATGAAGATGTCATCAATGTAGCGTAGGTAGAGAAGGGGCGTGAGTGGACGGGAGCTGAGGAAGCGTTGTTCCAGGTCGGCCATAAAAATATTGGCATATTGTGGGGCCATGCGGGTGCCCATAGCTGTGCCACTGATCTGGAGATATATATTGTCATTAAATTTGAAATAGTTGTGTGTGAGGATAAAGGCACAGAGCTCAGCAACCAGTTGTGCTGTGGCATCATCAGGGATACTGTTCCTGACAGCTTGTATTCCATCAGTGTGTGGGATGTTTGTGTAGAGAGCCTCTACATCCATGGTGGCTAGGATGGTGTTTTCTGGAAGGTCACCAATGCATTGTAGTTTCCTCAGGAAATCAGTGGTGTCACGGAGATAGCTGGGAGTGCTGGTAACATAGGGTCTGCCTGGGAGCAGCAGGGACATGTGTCTGCTTGCGGGGTGCTGCCCAGGGTGAACGCCCTCTGGATCTGGCACCCTGGAGGCCCTCCCACGCCCCAACACCTTGCACCGAGCTCCCTCCCACACCCAAACTCCCTCCCAGAACCTGTGCTCCTCACCATGCCCACACTCCAAACCTCTCATGGGCGTTCCTCCACCTAGGAGCAGCAGGGACATGTCGCCGCTTCCAGGAAGCTATGCGGAGCAAGATTGGAAGCCTGTCGGCCCTGCACCAACCAGACTATAAACTGGATTTTCAATGAAGATCAGAAATGCCAGTTTATAGAGGTTTCTGGCTGGTAAAGTGCTGGACAACACAGCTTTTACTGTATAAGGATTGTTAAGCACTGGAACTGGTTTCCAAGGGAGGCTGTGGAATCTCTGTCACTGGATGGTTTTAAGAACAGACTAGACAGACACCTGTCAGGGATGGTCTAGGTATATTTGGCCCTGCCTCCGTACAGGGGGCTGGACAAGATGACCTCTTGAGGTCCTTTTCAAGCCTACATTCCTAGGAGTCTATTATATGGGTATCATGCAAACATATCTGCTGATTGCTGTGCCTGTGTCTCTGCATACAATTTTGGTGATGCTTGGACGTTGAGATGGAACTTGTGGGAGGTTCTCTACTGATATATATATATTTTTTAATCTCGGCCACGAAACGGGGCTCGTTAAAAACATACTTCATGCTAACTGGTGCAGGCATCTCTCATGTTGTAAAATGAGGTATGCCATAATTTTGGTGTCATTTTAGCTGACATTTGGGGGCCTTTTCCTCCTTGCCAATGGCTACACCTG
Organism: Mauremys reevesii; assembly: GCF_016161935.1. NCBI lineage: Eukaryota > Metazoa > Chordata > Testudines > Geoemydidae > Mauremys > Mauremys reevesii. The sequence continues at coordinate 163,663,446 of NC_052625.1, forward strand.
TTTGTGGTCCGTATTTTTCATGTTTCATAATTTTTGATATTATTGGTTGTCATGCAGATGTTGTACTCTACATCAGTGGTTCTCAAAGCCAGTCCGCCACTTGTTCAGGGAAAGCCCATGGTTTGTTTACCTGCTGTATCAACAGGTTCGGCCGATCGCTGCTCCCACTGGCCGCTCTTCCTGCAGCTCCCATTGGCCTGGAGTGGCAAACTGCGGCCAATGGGAGCTGCGATCGGCTGAACCTGCAGACGCAGCAGGTAAACAAACCGGCCTGGCCCACCAGGCAGTTTCCCTGAACAAGCGTCGGACCGGCTTTGAGAACCACTGCTCTACATTGACCAAGGTCAACAAAGTCCAACTCATGCTGTTCCATAAAATTGTTTATGAAAAACAGGAAAAACTGGAGATCAACAGACTGGATTGTTTAAGTAAAAAGAACTATGATAAAGGGACTTTAAAGCTTCTGATAAAGTCACAGGTTGATATGACAGCAAGCTGAAAGATTCAAGAAATGGGAGGAAACATTTATAGTTGAAATCACCAAAACATGTTTCAATTGGTTAAACAGGCTAATGGGATGAGATTGACACCTGTTCTTGGACATTGTTTATCTAGGGGTCACTGAAAGGAAGTGTGGAGGAGGAATAAGTTTATATCACTTCTACTATCTCCTGGGAACCCTTGGATCCTAAAAGTCATCCTGACCAGATCAGTCCAGAGAGGGGGAACCGATGACATCACCACATCTACCAACTTTGCCTAAATTCTGAACAGCAGCTGGCATGAGAGACTTGGGTTCCTGCTGTCATGCCTTCCTTCATGTGTCCTTTTCCTTCCCTACTTTATTTCTCTTTTTACTCTCTTTCCTTTTTGCCCTCTGTTTAATAAGGGTCTGGCTTAGTAGGCCAAGACCGCATCTTTTGCAACATTTCTGTGAACCCATGACCAGTAAGGCAGCTAAAAAACATGACCTAAAGAGCCGAATATTGGTGCAAGTTTGCCAGGTCTCAGAGAAGCTGATAGAGCTGTGGGCTGTGCCTGTGTTCTCCAGCAGTGAGGTTGCAAGTGAGAAATGGCACCAGAGACAGAAGCTTTGTTTTCTATCTTTCCTGCTCTTTTCTGTTCCCTTGTGTGTGTATTTGTTTTGTTTTGGTCCTTAAAGGACTGGACTTCAGTAACTTCAGATGTAGCTCCAGCCCATCTCAACTACCTACTTCTGCTTTCCCCAGAAAGGACAGTTTTTACCATCTTTAATACCATCTAAAAGACTGTCAAACAAGATTTTTCTTATCCCTCCTTACAAAAACACTCTAGCACTAAAGGGAAAGGGAATAAGGAATATTGTTACACTGAAAGCCTTATTTTACTTTACATTTCAAAAGCTTTAATTACTTTTCCTTCTTTTTCTTTATCTCTAATATAAAGTTAAATATTTGTAATGTAGGTTGTTAGAATGGGAGTCACCAGCAATAACTTGAAATGAAACCACGGACTACACTTCCTTATTAAAAATTGTAATAGTGAAACAGAGTTTTATTTACATCTTGTCTATGGTCATGCTTGAACTCCCCTTTTAATCACAAAATTTCTAACTCAGCCTGGCCTCTGATGCCACATTAAGCCTGAACATTTGTGCCTGCAATTTGCATGAGATCCCTGCACTGTTTTTAGAATGTAACTTTTGTAACTCCCTCCCCCCCACAAAGTTTACCTTTCTGCAAAGGATTTGCTATGCAAGTAAAAACACATGCCCCCAACCTGGTAATGCACTTCTTTGTCTTAAAATATAGCTTCTACTATTATTGGGGTCTTTCTTCTACCTATAAGAACCTAAACTATCTTATAACAGCAGCTTATTTAAAAACATTGCTTTATTTTGCATATCATTTTCCAGAGGTTGGTTGCATGCTATTTCAACACTTCTATTAACATATTATTTTATAGCACTGTGAGCTGCCTTAAAATGCTAATAAAATTAAATTCTAGTTTATTGTCTTTTTTTTTTTAAATTGATCAATTTTTCCAAGTATTTTCCAAAAGCAGTGACAACAAAGGAGATTTGTAACAAAAAAAGAATGGGCAAAATTAATCTTTCACGTAAGTTCACCACAGTTAGAAGAGATATCCCTGGGGTGATACTATATCTAATACTAAACCCTTTTACAGTAGTATGTATTTGTATTATAGAGGTGCCTAGAGATCCCAACAGAGATAAGGGCCCCATGGTGCTAGCCATTGTACAAACACACAGAAAGAGGCAATCTCTACCCCAAAGATGTTACATCCTAAACAGATCAGACAGATAAAGGGTGGGAAGAGAAAGGACATATTCAAAGTCATAGAGCAGATCAGTGGCAGAACCAAGACTAAAACCCATGTCGTCGATGCCACTCTGTGTTTAGGACATGAAGACAATCTGGAATCCCTGAAAAGACCTTAAGTTTTCAGTCTATTTTTCATCTTGTACTCCACTGTCTCATAGGTTTGTATTATGACACTTCCCCACCTATTCTCTTGTTGGTGGCCCTCTGGGATTTCCACTTCTGGGTAATGCAAAGTTTGTAACAGGAAAATAATACATGAAGTAATGTTGTCATGTGACCAATTCACTAATTATCTAAATCATCCTGCACACTGCCTAACAAACAAGTTATGCAGCTAATTGCAAGGAATCTTTGTTCCCGTACAGTATTTATTATTTGAATGATGTCTTTTATAGTCATTTGTTTTTCTGTTCTCCCTTATGTAAGAAATAGTTCATCTGTTATCACTGTCCAGTAGTTGTGACACATCTTGGTTTCAGTGCATGGGAATATAATAAAGATATAACACTAAGTAAACATGAAGTATTGGACTTTGTCCTGTTTGCTAATTTGTTCTGTTATTGCTAGAAATGTGCTTATTATCCTCCTTTCCTAAAGTCACATTCAGAGCAGTCTCCCAGATTCCCTCAGAGAGTATAAGCTTGTGATGTATTGTATTTACCCTCTTAGAGAGCTGTACATCTGCGTAATTGAGGTTTTAGATGTTTAGCGTGCTGAGCAGACATGTTTCTGATGTGCTCATTTTCCTCTGCTCAGTTCTTTCCTCAGATAAACCCATGTTACCCCACTCGAGGGAGGCAATGTCCTTTTGAAAATAACTTAAAGGGTCACTCTCAGTCACTGACTGGATCTTAAATGCCTCTCCCCTAATGGAGCCCAGGAGAGTATATAACTGTGTCCCCTGAATGGGGGTAAGCCCCTTCTTCAGCACAGTTACCCTGTTGGCATGGGTGTGTATATAGAAATTCCACTCCCTATACCTGCAAGGATGAATATGGCCTAAGAGTGTTGCACATGTATAACGGAGGTCAGGTTCATGTATAATGGAAGGTCTGTTCTTTGTTCTATTCTGAGCTTCTATTTCCATGGAGATATATGTTTTCAATGCATGCATCTCTGAATGACTTTTCACATGAAATGAAGGCCAGCTTGTCTTGAAAAGTTTTGCACACTGACATTGTTCCAGTGAATACAAGCATTTCTTGATATTTTGTAAGCTGTCGTTTCAGATGAGTCAGCAGGGAGTATCCTTAAACTGTATAGTCATACCTATAAACAAGAGGTTTGATTCACAGATGTCTTAGCCAGACTGGGTGCGGTATCAATGAAGCGATTCTAAAAAAACTTGGAACAGACAGGTGAGAATGTAATTCTATGAAAAGCCATTTTCATATTTTTTTTCCCAGTCTGAAGGCAGAATGATGCTTTAGTCATGGAATTCATTATTCTTGATTTTTCCCTTGTAAAGCTAAGTAGTTTTATTCTGAAAAGGCCTCAGGGTCTACTTTCCACCTGACATCATCATAAAGAAATCTGCTGGGTTATTTCTTTGGGGAAATAAAAGTTGGTTTAGCTTTGAAAGAGAATTTTTCCATTATACTTCAGCACAGTTTACACATTTAATATTTTATCCTGCACATTTTTAATATTTCGATAGGCCTTTCCATTTTGTGGTCTTTGGAGATGAGATCTGCACACAGTGCCTCATAAGAAACAATAGGTTGACTTTACATGAACCTCTGTACCACTTATATAAAACGATCTGTATCTAAAAACATTAGTATGGCATTATACAATACTGGTAAAACTTCCCGAGTCTTAACTGAACCAATGTAAAGTTAATGATAAAATAATTTGTAGTACATAGTGGGCCATATTCTCTTTTTGTGACAAGATGGAGGAGTGAGGAGATGGCTACTTTAATTTAACACAGCTGGCTGATTCCTTGAAGGATCACATGCCAGCTGAGAAGGGGCACAGTGGAGCTCCAGTCAATGCATTCCCAGACCAGAAGAGTGGGCCAGCTGGTAAAGGAGCAGGCTCTGCTGGCATATTTGCATTCCCAACTGCTGAGGGAATTCTCACTTTATCATTTGCAGCCAAAATACCTCGATGGACTTGGAGCTGAAAATCTGGCCCATTGTGTCTCCTTAATCCTTGAAGTTAGTTAGTTTCACCAGAAGCTTCCAGGCTTCTTTGGCTTAGTTTCTACTCACGTTAAAACCTCACAACTATCTTCTTGATTTATTAGCCACAACTGGACTATCCTGTGGGAATGGCTTATTTGAATAAATTCACAGAGATGTCATGCATCACTTTTTACAGATAAGGAATATGTCAGCTACATGTCATTGTCAAAGTGAGCTAGGCATTAGGATGCTAAAAACATTGTATCATATTAGGCATAAACATATTGGGTTATAACAGACAATCATACATATACACAAGATTGTCTGTTATAACCCAATATTTTTATTCCTAATATGATACAATGTTTTTAGCATCCTAATGCCTAGCTCACTTTGACAATGACATGTAGCTGACATATTCCTTATCTGTAAAAAGTGATGCATGACATCTCCGTGAATTTATTCAAATAAGCCATTCCCACAGGATAGTCCAGTTGTGGCTAATAAATCAACAAGATACTAAAAAACTTCTCAGACCATCTAAGCCAAGGCAGCTCAAATCTAGCAAAATAAGACCCCCAACTCGAACTATGCACCTGCAGACATGCCTTACATGCTTACATAACTAAAGAAATAAAACTAAGTAATAAATGGCATTTTACAGCTTGCACCTTAAACTCCAGGGTTACCATAAATAACTATTGTCCTTCCCTTAGGCTTGCTATACTGAACTTGAAGGTCAAGACAAATCAGCCTAAATGACAGAAACATCAAGGCAGACTCTCATAAAAGCCTAGCATACACTCCTAAAGAAAAGAATTCTTCATGTAAGAATATTGAACTAGTTGAACTGGTCGCATGCACTACGTTAAGTGTGCTCTATCAACAACAGTGATACAATAGCTGGACTTCACTTTGTACTTACATGCAGAATCAGAATAAAAAGAAGTACTGCTGATCAGCAGTGTGACTTCAAACTGGCCTTTGGATGGTTTTCTTTTTTAAAAAAAATTAGACTGAAAACTTTTTTCTAGAAATGGTTACTGCCGTGCTGGAACAGGTTTCTGGCACAGTGCTCAGGGGAATGGAATCAAATAACAACATGCAATAAGGGTAAGTCAAGGCTTCCAAAAGTGACTAATGATTTGGGGTCCCTCAGTATTTAGGCACTCAGCTTGAAATATTTTAAAGGGCTTTATCTGCAGCATTTATTGTTCAGCCCTTTCGGAAAACCATCTCCCCTTATAATAAAAATAATAATAATAATTGGAGATATACCAATCTCCTAGAACTGGAAGGGACCTTGAAAGGTCATTGAGTCCAGCCCCCTGCCTTCACTAGCAGGACCAATTTTTGCCCCAGATCCCTAAGTGGCCCCCTCAAGGATTGAACTCACAACCCTGGGTTTAGTAGGCCAATGCTCAAACCACTGAGCTATCCCACCCCTCCTTATGGTGTCTTTTATTGAGTTCCCAAATATTTGTGTGCCTGAAATCACTAGTCACTTTGGAAAGCCTTGGCTACAATAAGCAAAAGTACAACCAGAAGGAAATGTTTCACTGAAGAAAGAAAAGAGGGAAAAAAGGTTTTATGTTGCTGAAACAAGTTCTTATTTCCTTTATCTGGAATCAATAGCGCATACACTATTTATCTGTGCACACCTCTTTAGAAGGAATGTGTAATATATTATGCTGTCAAGCTTTGCCTCTGGCCTAGAACAAGTATTTCAGTTGCCTTTTCAATTAACAGCAGCTACTTCCTCAGTGTGGCAAAACAGAAAGCTGCTTCAAATACGCAGAAGGGATTTGTTTGTTTGTTTTGTGGGGGAAGCTTGTTTGCAGATTTTTGTGCAAACCATAGTGTTTGCAATCATGCCAGTTGCATAGCCCTGGAGACCTTAATTCCTCCATCTACATTGCAGGTGCAGCACAGAGAGCCCTATGCCAATTCACAAGTCTGACTCAAATGGTCCCTCTTTGGGAGTGATGTCATTTCTAGGGGGAATTCAGTTTCCATAACCATTTACTCCTTGGCCTCTCTGCTAAAGTTGCCAATGAGGAAGTCTTGAAATAGGGCTTATTATAGTGGTACTTGTTATTTGGAAGCCTCTCTGCTGAGAAATGGACCAACAGCAAGTACATATTGTGTAATTTACCATCTGGCTGGATGGAGTGGATGAGACACAATCTCTTTCCTAGCTCCCCAGCTGTGCAGAGAAATGCATGTGCTGCACCATCCCTTTAGATGGTACAGCCTGCTGCTTCCCTCCGCACTCCTAAACCAGCTCCCTTGACTAGGCCTCATGTGGAGGGACCATGGGTCTGCCACCTGTCTGTGCCCTTTGGGGTGCCATGCTCCCTCAGTGATGCTTAGAGGGGGCATCCCTGTGCTCTCCAAGCATTTTTCTATTTTTTCATTTTAAAAGAAGATAAAGGAAATTGAAGAAAAATATCAAATAACTCTACAGATTGGAGCGAACCCTTCAAAAGTCAAGCTTGTTGAGGTAACTTTTTACAAAATTCATTTCTGTGGCAGGTTTTTTATACCAATACAACAAAATTAAACACACTAAATGAAGGGCAAACTCAAAAGCTGCCACATAACTTGATATCCCACTGAATCATGCACTAACCTCCTTAGCCTAGAATCTTGAAATCCAAAGTTATGCCCTGCGCTAGTGCTAGAAATACCATACCTTGCCAATTCTGGAAGAGACCTGCAGAGCACAAATGCTTACTTCTGTCTGATGAGCCCATGAAGTTATGCCCAACCTATTCAAGTCAATCTGGGTCCAAGTTTCATAGGTAGTGTGGCTAAGCAGGAGGATTTGACTTATTTTCACTTGAACTGGAGGCAGTTCTTTCTTTTTCTATCCTAAAGGTCATAGTGCATAGGCATGAGAATGTGCCATCTCTGCAGATTAAGATATGGAAAACAGAGGAAAAATGCAAGAATGCTTACCAGTTAGCAGGGAAGAGAATGGAGCATGCAGAAGCTACTTGCAAAATGGCCACCTTAGGCTTACTCCTGCTTGGCTCTGCAAAATTTAAAGAGCCAGGCCACAGAAAGGCACGTGGAGAAAAAAGTTTCTATAAGAGGGCTACCATCTACTGGGGAGAATTAGATGGGGCCAGGTAGTTACAAAAGAAGGTTCAGTGTGTTCTGTTCTTTCACCGTAGGACAAGTAACCAAAAGACCCAATCTACTAGAGCTTAATGCCAAGAGATGCTGAGTACCCTCAATTCCCATTTGAACATGCACAGGACCTTATTTATTGGTGCATAAAACTGAGTTGATCTGAGCAGTATTTGTAGATTAAGCCATGAGTTGGCCTCAGAAACTGGTGATTATTGGGTACCCTAAATACACTGGAAAAAGCTTTTCTCTGAGTACATTTATTGCCTACGTGGTGATTTCCTACAGCTGAACTTGCTGAGTGGAAGCAGAGGTTTTATAAAGCTTGAAATACCCTGACATGATCTTTTTTGTCTGGTGGAGGCAACCTAGCAGGAAAGAAAAGATTTCTAAGAATAGCATAAGTGACAAATATTGATCTCACATTACATATTGGCAGAGGTGTTTCTGAGCAGAATCATGGTCTTTGACATAAATTTTAGCAATCTTTCTTGAACTACAGATAAAATCACCATGGAACAAGCAAGACCCAAGGCTATTTTTGTAGTGCACAGGTACATGAAAAAGCTAAGTAACAGACAGATTCTGTCATTAACAACAGCCTTACAGGTGAGCCCAGTGAGGTATCTAGTGAAGTTAATGAGAGTTTTTCCATTGACCTCAATGGGAGCACTTATTAATGATTAATTATCATTAGTCTGTATTTGAATTACAGTAGTACCAAGAGGACCCAACCAAGACTGGGACCCCCTGATGCTAGGCACTGTCAAACACAGAAAAGAGTCCCTGCCCCAAACAGTTTACAGTCTGAATAGACAAGCTGGATAAATGAAGCATTATCAACCCCATTTTACAGATGGGAAATTGAGGCACAACAAGGATTCATGAGCCAGATTTAAAAATAATATTTCAGTGCCTAAAGAGGCAGATAGGCTTCTAGTGAGTTTTTCAATAGCCCCTAGGCACCTAACTCCTATTGAAATCAGTGGGAGTTAGGCACTTAGAGACATTTGAAAATTGCTTGAGACACCTATTTGCATCTTTAGGCACTAAAATACCTTCAAAAATCTGGCCCTAAGGGACTTGCCTAAGGCCAGACAGGAAGCCTGTGGCAGAACTGGGAACTGAACCCAGATCTCCTGAGTGCCAAGGGTTAGGCTTTTATTGTGTGTAACTCAGGATGGAATTAACACATGGAACCTCTTTCAGTTCACATCAGTGTAGCAGCTGGCAGTTCTAATATTAGCTGAAACTAGTGAATATGTGTTAATTGCACTTCACAGGAAGTAGAATCAAGGTCCTTCACAGAGTATTTCTTTTACTTCAATATTCCTCTATAATTATATCTCCATCTTTAAAGGCAATATGCATCAGCTTCATGAAAAAAACAAGTGATTTGAAAGAGCATATAATCAAGTTCCTATTTTCTATAGCTTTGCCTATGATAATTGCCAGTTTTATGTCAGCATTATAATCACATAGAAAACATATAATTAATTTGCTTTTAATGTTCCATTTTATGTAATGGATTGCTTGCAGGATTAAACCTCAAATCAAACTTCACATACTTAATTTTGAAGGCTGGAAAGGGGACATCTGAAAGCCCTGAACTGTTTAATGGTGGGTATTTAATCCCAGGACATTTTTCTACGTTGTTAGGTCTTTTAAAGACAGATGTTCTTGTATGTATTGTGAATTATGTTTGGATCTTACAACAGTTTAGGGATCAATAACAACCTATAAATCTCAAACATATACATCTCATTGCTAATCACTGCACAGAGTAGTTTGTTGTGGTTTCCTTAAAACTGCTGTCAAGTTAAAACACAAATACTAGTGTGCAAATGTGGTACTGATCATAGTGTCAGTAGATTTATCTTGTTTGAGTTACTACTGAGCTAGTAGCCCAGCATAGAAATGAGTTGCTGTAGAGCATTTCTTTAGGAACTGTAAAACTAAACTCTTAGTTATTCTTGGGATCATAATCTATCCTGGTTGTGTGTGTGTAGAATTCTCATTGGACAGAGGAACAATATGGGGCATGATCGTTAAAGCATCTACAGAGTTCTTTGCAGGAATAAAGCTATTAGTTACCCTAGGTGTCAAGTCCAAATTCCAGTTTCAGAAATTACATTCTAGCTACCTAAAACTCCACTCTAGTTTCAACAGGACACATTACTAATCACTCTCCCTCCTTAAAGCGTGCTACTACTCTGAAAAGTGACTCTAAAAATATCATTAAGGTAGGAATTTGTATTTATTCTTTTTGTGACTTTCAATAACAAACTTTCTCACGTTACAAGAACTAGGGGTCACCAAATGAAATTAATAGGCAGCAGGTTTAAAACAAATAAAAGGAAGTTCTTCTTCACGCAGCGCACAGTCAACTTGTGGAACTCCTTACCTGAGGAGGTTGTGAAGGCTAGGACTATAACAATGTTTAAAAGGGGACTGGATAAATTCATGGTGGCTAAGTCCATAAATGGCTATTAGCCAGGATGGGTAAGAATGGTGTCCCTAGCCTCTGTTCGTCAGAGGATGGAGATGGATGGCAGGAGAGAGATCACTTGATCATTGCCTGTTAGGTTCACTCCCTCAGGGGCACCTGGCATTGGCCTCTGTCGGTAGACAGATACTGGGCTAGATGGACCTTTGGTCTGACCCGGTACAGCCTTTCTTATGTTCTTTAAGGTAATAATTTTTTAAGGTAATAATTGGAGATATACCAATCTCCTAGAACTGGAAGGGACCTTGAAAGGTCATTGAGTCCAGCCCCCTGCCTTCACTAGCAGGACCAATTTTTGCCCCAGATCCCTAAGTGGCCTCCTCAAGGATTGAACTCACAACCCTGGGTTTAGCAGGCCAATGCTCAAACCACTGAGCTATCCCTCCCCCTTAAGAAGCTGCTTCTCTATCTGCCAACAATAGATATGGACCATCGAATCTGAAAGTCAAGCTGTGTTCTTTCAAGCTCATGCAGCGCCACCAGTAGCAAAGATTTTGGAATTGGAATTGTCTAACTATTTTGCTTGATGGTTCATGAGACTAAAGAGAAACCAGCTTAATACAAAGGTCTATTTGATTTTCTGTGCTAAAAGACATTAAAAAAAATTAAAGCCGGTGTGACTAAATACAGGCAGGAAGCAGATTGATCTGTTGAGGGGTTAACATACTTACATAGCTTTCTGGCTGTGACTGCAATTTAGGTTGTTGTGTGATGATAAAGGTGAGGCATGAGGCTCCCATTTTGCAAAATAAATGCATAGGTGGATTGATGTGCCCCATTGACTTGAATGGGGGGGTTCTGCATGGGTGAACTTAGCTCAGAAATACCTTATATTTTACAGGATTGAGGGTTTCTATTTTCTCAGAATAGATCTCTTTTGTAAGTGTCTAAGCTTGGGGCTTGTTTCCTTTAAAAATAACAATGTCAACATTCAGTACAAAATACTTTCCATTTGTCATCTGTAATCTTATTTAGCTACATCAAAGTGCTACAGATTTGGTCTGTTGTTCACAGAAAATTAAAAATGCCACTTTCGTTGCCTCAGGCAGCTGGAGAGACTAATATTTTCTCCTCTGTGATTTTTTCCCTTTAATTAAGAGATCTACATAAGTGTGTTAAAGTAGAGAGATATAAATAGTCTGACCCATGTATTTTCCTCAAATTATATTCTCAGGATTTCAAGGGGATTTGTGGCATTCACCACTTTATTGAGAGGGGGAAAAGCATTTAGTTACTCACAAAAGAAAATAGTGACGTATGTTCTATGGGCCACTTCTTAACACTTTGAAGCACTAAAGCAGATGAGGTTTGTCATATCTTTTGTGCATCATATACTTCTTTAATTCAAGAGTGGTAATGGGGGTGATGGACAGAGCTACCATTTAAAATTCAAAAGAAGAGATTTTACTAATGAATAGAAGGCATTTCAATCTCGGGGAAAGAATCATGGTGAGACTGGAGATCTATTTTGAGAAAGTGTAATCATTGACTTCTGTCCTAATTTAAGCTATTTGTTAAATATTTATTACTCACACTTTCTCAGAAACCAAGAATCAAACACATCCATGATATTAGCTCTGAATTTACACCAGAAAAGAATGTGGCCCCAAAGAGCTGTCTTTACAACCAAAATATTGCATGTAACCAGCCTTTAGAGAGAAGCCCAATTTGAATAACTGGTATCTCTGGCATAGTTAACTGAAATCTTTGTATAAGGAATGTGAAACATTTTTCAAAAGCAGTTAAGTAGCTTAGAGCCAGTTTTTTACAGGTATTTAGATGCCTAAAGATGCAAATAGGAACCTAGTAGGCATTTCAAAAGTACCGTACTTAAGTGCCTAAATCCTAGTTAGGTGCATCCTAGTTAGGTGACTTGCATCCGAAGAAGTGGGTATTCACCCACGAAAGCTCATGCTGCAAAACGTCTGTTAGTCTATAAGGTGCCACAGGATTCTTTGCTGCTTTTAGGTGTTCGAAGGACTCCACAAGATGTCCACCTGTATACTTAGGCACCTAAATACCCTGAAAATTCTGGCCCTATGTTTCTTAGCTTATTTACCCCAGATATATGAATGAGAGTTTTGAAATTCCTGCTGCTTATTTTTTTTTTTTACCAATACCACACATTCTTAGGACTGTCCCACGCTTAATGAAAATATAAAGCAAGCTCCATACATTTGGATTTTGGCTCTTATCTTTCTTCATGTGATTGTGTGCCCCAGTAAATGTAAATCAACTGACTAGATTGGATTTATACTGCCAAACACCACCTTAATTTACTTCTAAACTCTCAAGATCATTAGATCTAAATTGTTATAAACAATTGATCTAAAAATAATTCAACCAAATTATTGGCTTTACCTTTTGTAGTGAATGAAATATTGGCTGTTAATCCCACAATTAAAGGAAGTGAATTCCTCTCTGAGAAAAAGTCCTCCATTTGGAATTTTATAATACTTTTGAGTATGATTGATGTATTTAGGACTGATGAGGCTGAATCTATATGTGCCCTCCTAGTCAGGTCAAACCCAGGAAATGTGCTTAACTCTGTCTCTATGGAACGTTGACATTACTCAGAGAAAGGCTGTCCTGATGCAGAGCTTGTTTTAAAAAACTCTGAAGGCCAAATTCAGTAGTGAAGTAAATTGTGGTACAAACTATATGTTTGATATAAGTGGGTTGGAAGGTGGGTCTAAGCAGCCCATAAATGGTACAATAGTGTAACTTACACCATATGGATTTCAAAGGGTGGGTAAAAAAAAGTATTGGCGAGAGGGCTAGCAGAAAAAGCAATGACCAGGAGTGTGTAAGATACCTTATCTTTTACTCTACTGCCCATTGTTTTATCTGGTACATCCTCACCTTCTGCTCCCTTGTCTTATCTGTGAAATTGCAGTTAAGAAGCGGGTAGTCAAAACAGAAAGTCTATCAGTAATCCCATATAGAGTTCATATTTCATTGCTCGAAGTGGTGTTTTTGCTTTGAATCTGTACATTGTGGGTGATAAAACTTTACCATCCTCAAGTTAAAAAAAGAAGTCAGACTGTAGAATCTGTAGCGCTTTATTTGGGAATGCACACCTCTCTCAGATAAAGTTTAATCTGTCCCAACAAATTGAACAGAACATTCCTTTAGATCCGAGATTTGTTATGCTGGGCCTGGCTGGTGACCTCAAGTTTCAAAGTACAATGACAGAGACAGCTCCATTCCAGGTCACTTGACTGAATTTATTGAGGAATTTCTGCACCTAGAAGAATTATGCTTAATTTTCAACTGAGGACTGGAGACTTCAGTGCCAAGTGTCCAGTGTTTTGAACTCTCTGAAACAAAAGAGGAAAAAATTAGATGATTGTGTCCATTTTCTTTTTAAAGTACTGCTCAGTGACTGCTTTTAATTTTTGCTGTCTGCATAATGCCAGTTTATTCATGCTCATACATGTATTTATGTTGCCTGATAAATTCCATGGAGTTGCACCTCAGAATGAATTTATCCCTACTCTGGGGTAGACTAACTTTTTCTCTGTGATTATGTACAAAGAGACTGATAATAGTCAGTACTCATCCTCCTGATTTATTTTTTCCTTTCTCTCCTTTGTGAACCAACTCACCCTTCTCACCCAGAACACTTGTAATGCTATAAAAAGACGGAGAAAAGGGGCATGAGTCTTTGAGGCTTCTTTACTGCACTTGCCTGACAGACACGTTACTGGCGTCAGCCAAGCCTGTGCATCCTTGTAGCTACTCTCAATCACTTGAAGGTTTATTCAGTTGGGGAAGAACGGACAGTCAGGATTGAGTTCCTGTGTGTGCTCACTGATGGTTCTTTGACAGTATGACAGACCAAAATTACCATCTATGGGCTGGATCCTCCGCTGGTGTAAATCACTAGTTCCATTGGCCTGACTGGAAACACCCTGAATTACCCCAGTTGAAAACTGACCCATGGTCAGGTAGTGAGATGTTCTGACCTTGGGGAAAGCACAATGAAGAATGATTAATGAAGACAGTAGCTGTTCCTGATGGGCTTGGAAGAGACTGCTGTATAAAAATAGCAAAGATTACCCCTATATTGCCATTGAACATTCAACATGTATAGGCAATTACCACAAAGATAGCTCTACACTTAGAATGGAAAATAGTGGGTATTTCAAATACACAGTGTGGTAACTGTCAGTGATCTTTTGAGACTTGTATAGAAACACTGTTATATACCTATACGGAGGCCTATTTTCAAAATGGACTAGTGATTTTGTATGGATCCATTTTGAGTCTCCTTAATGGGGCTTGATTTTCAGAGGGCAAATGGTCAGCAATTTCTGAAAAATTGGCTCCAGCTCAGCCAGTCAAATACTTAGGCAACCCATATCACTGGTAATCTTTGACATTTTAAAATTTGAAGGTTCAGGCCACTGGCAGGGGCCTGAGGACTGGGAGTCAGGAGACCTTAGTTATATCCTCAGCTTTACTATCAGCTCACTATGAAATCTTGGATGAGTGACACAAGACCTCCGTGCCTCAGTTTCTCCAATTTGTCAAGTGGAGGTAATAATGTGTATTCACCTATGCAGAGTTCTCTGAGATCTAAGCACTTTTATAGCAGATTTCATCCTATGTATTATTTTTTTAACAGTACATACTGAATCAAAAAATGACACTTTACACTTTTTGCTGATGAATAGTATCTCATTGCTTAGTCTCAAACAAATCAATCATTTATACCATAAATTAATTCTTGATTTTGTTTAGTTATACAGGCAAGGCTTGTTTGTCAAGTCAGTTGAGACTTTAATAGGGTTTATTATTTATACTAATTTTTGAGGTCCCACATACATGCTAGGCACTTTAGAGAAAGAAGTTGAAAACAGTCCCCCGCCCAGAAGAACTTACAGTCTAAGTTTAGATTTGACACAAGTGAGGGAAATAAACAAAGAGAGGAAAGGGAAGAAGTGGGACCCAGGAGTGTAATCCTGACATCAGGTGGTTACTCAGTTACAGCATGAGCACATCTTACTTAGTAGGTTAAATCTTTATGCTCTTTTATTTATATTTCTGTATATGAGGACACTGTGTGATTTTATGTATATGTCTATCTGAACATGTGCACACGCACACCCCATAACCAAATAATCACCTGATCCTATTTCTATAACTCTTGTCCTCTCTTTTTCTTTCCTCTCTTTTTGTTCATTTCCTTTTTATAAAAAAATGGAGATATCTTATCTCCTAGAACTGGAAGGAACCCTGAAAGCTTGAGTCCAGCCCCCTGCCTTCACTAGCAGGACCAAGTACTGATTTTTTGCCCCAGATCTCTAGGTGGCCTCCTCAAGGATTGAGCTTACAAACCCTGGGTTTAGCAGGCCAATGCTTAAACCACTGAGCTATCCCTCCCTTAAACTTATTACGTTTAAATGTAAACTGTAAGGTCTTTAGGTCTTCTTTTCCCTACTTATTTCTCTAAAGCACCTAGCACATATTTGGATATTGAAAATCCATTCCTCATGAGACATTAAGTTGGAAGTCTATGCTTATGCACAGAGGAGTGTGTGAAGACACTTCTTGTAAGTAATCTGATAAAAGTGAGTTTTTAGGAAGCATTTAAATGGGGAGAGGTTAGATGCTAGACAAATAGATTTTGAAAGGGGCATCATGGAATAGGACCTGAGGTGGCTGTGTGAAAGAAAAGAGGATATCAATTATCATGAACAAAGCAGAGGTAATATGAAAGGAAACAAAGCTGGAGATGTATGTAGAAGCAGAGTGATATAAGACATTGAAATTAAGCACAGAAAGTTGACATAATTGACCCGATCCTTGTAACCTTATTATCTCCTTTATTGCTACCTCTATTTTACTATTGATATTCTGCAGGGAAATTATTTAAGTTTTCATCCTCCAATTCCCAGTCCAAGGGTAGACTGCTGATTCTGTATGAGGCCCCATGGAAATCAGTGATGCTCCATGAAGGGATAGCATGCACTAAATTGCAGGGTTAGAGCTTTCATTACTAACATTCATTGCTTAACTTGTTTTGTGTCAGTACATTTTTTAAAATTAAAAAAATTGCTGAAGATATTTAAAACTAGAAATATTATTATTAGTATGAAATCAATGTAAATAAAGATGTCAGAGAAACTAAGCTTTAAAAGAAGCATTTTATTTGGTAAAAAATAATAAAAGTAATAAATTATTTCATGACAAATTTTGGTTTGCATTTGTACATATACAGTATATGCATAACATTAACTACAATGTAATGTAAGTATTTCCACTGAGAAACCAGAGTTTACATAATGAATAACAGTGCAAAACTAAATCCAGACTAGAAACAGGCATATTAATCTGGTATGGCCAAAACCTAGCTTCATGGAATTCCCTGGTGCTTTCAAAACATTTTTAAATTCTGTTTTCTGCTTTGCAATCAAGAATACCAATTCTGGAGGCTTGTATATGTGTATATAATACCCTGTCTATTTCCTTTGCATCATCTAGATTACAAAAGGCAGAAGCAATAGCTACCATTTACATGGGGTTTGGAAGGGGCAATAAAATCCAGATCTAGCTACAGCTTGGCTGTGTGAAATCCAGACATTGCTCTAAGTAAATAAAAAACCATATATTTAGATTAACAATTGATTGGAATATGTGATTTGATGCCCAAGTAGTATTATGAGTCTTTAGCCCATGATAAAGGAAAGCACTTAAGCACATGCTTAATTGTGTACTTTAACTTTATGCTAGGACTACTTGAGTGCTTAAAGATAAGCACATGCTTAAATGCTTTGCTAAATTGGGTTCTAAGAGCTTGATACAAAGGCCATTAAAATCAGTGGGAAACAATCAGGTTTTTGAGCTCTTTGACTGCTAGATGAGGCAAGAACAGGCATTGTAGGACAGACACTTAAATGCACTATGTTCACATGCAAATATTTGGTGTTTTACATCCAGTGTATACTTAAATCAGTAAATAAAATAAAATTTTGCTAGTGGTATCCTGTCAGTATTTTAATAGGAGACTCGCACAGGAAGGTTTTTTCCTGGCCTATGTTACACCCTGTGTACGCTACTTGTAGAGAAAGAGTGTCAGGTGAGCGGTCTATTCCCACCCCCACCCCCCGCAATTTTCTCAACCATACCCATCCAGAGAGAGAACACCAATTAGCAAACAAATGTCTATTACGTGCATTTTACTGGAAATGTTTATATGTTCTTTCTCTTGACTTAGCAATCTGTCTTTGATAGAAGAAATAGTAATTTTCCAAAAATTGTAACAAACTATATCTCATAAGATTTACTATATGTATGTACACAAACACAGAACTGCCATTTTTAGCAGCTACAATGGTAGCCCCAAAAGGAAAAATATGAACATTCCATGGTGGTATGCTGGAGAGCTGCCTAGGGCAGGAGAATGCAAATAAATGAGCTTCCATTGCTTACAGATCCTGCCTTACAGGGCCATGAGCAGCTCTGCAGCTTGTATGTTTTCCAGTGGAGTTCTCTTAATTGGGACACCCTCCTGAAAACTTGCTGATCATAAAAAATGTGATGTTAATAAAAAATGCTGCTGTCTAGAGCAGGGGTCCCCAACGCAGTGCCTGCGGGCGCATGTCCTGGCCGGCAGTTGAGCATCCGCCGAAATGCTGCTGAAATTCGGTGGCATTTCGGCAGCGACGCCTCTGGATGATGCCGCTTGCGACCGCCACCACGGTCCTTCGTCTGGCCGGTGCCAGACGAAAAAGGTTGGGGACCACTGGTCTAGAGAGTAACAGGAGTCCACACTGGGCAGTTCCCTAGAGTTGTGAGGAGGCATTTTCTGTACTGAACACTCCAGCTATGCCAGTTCAGCATGGAAAAGGCAAACTAACAACATGCATTAGTGAAGCAATTCATATACTTTCTGCCAATATCTCAGCTAAGAAAACTTTTGGTAGAGGGAAAGAGAAAGACCCAACATACAATTAAGACACAAGAAATCACCACTAACTGTAAATACCATCCCCACTATATAATAGCTATTGTTATTACATATCATTTTGCTTAAAACTGTTCTTTGGAAAATGTCCTGATCCCGCATCATAGAAGTCACTGGCAATAACCATTGTGATTTTAATGGGACCAGGAGAGGGTTCTAGGTGAAATGCAGCACACTATAGTTCAAGGACTCCTATCACAGCCATAGGTGGGGAGGAACAAGCAGGTTTCTGATGTAGCCGATGAACAAATCAGGCGTGCTTTTTAAAATTTTTTTAAAGAATTAAATAGCATATCCCTTCACTGGAATTTTTGAGAAGTGCTGTGGGAGGGGGATCCTTTCACATCAAACACTGATTATACATTTTACTTTATCTTTCAAATTTCATGGACCAATCTGCTGTCTTAACAGCATCTGGAAATTCAGAGTTCAGCTAGGTAGCCTATTATCTTTGGGTCACATCTCCTTTAGGTTTCAAACTGAATGATTTTATAGACCTCTAAGGGGGTATGATCATGACTGGTGTGGCAAAAGTAAATAAGGAAGTGTTATTTACTCCTTCTCATAACACAAGAACTAGGGGGTCACCAAATGAAATTAATAGGCAGCAGATTTAAAACAAACAAAAGGAAGTATTTCTTCACACAACTCACAGTCAACCTGTGGAACTCTTTTTCTAGAGGATGTTGTGAAGGCCAAGACTGTAACAGGGTTCATGGAGGATAGGTCCAACAGTGGCTACTAGCGAGGATGGGAAGAGATTGTGTCCCTAGCCTCTGTTTGCCAGAAGCTGGGAATGGGCGACAGGGGATGGATCACTATATGTTAGTATAAATCAGAAATAACTCAGTGGGGTGACAGGAGTGTAGAACACTTAGCCCTGGTCTACACTACGAGTTTAGGTCGAATTTAGCAGTTCTACATCGATTTAACCCTGCACCCGTCCACACGACGAAGCCGTTTTTTTCAACTTAAAGGGCTCAAAATCGATTTCTGTACTCCTCCCCGATGAGAGGATTAGCGCTGAAATCAACCTTGCCGGCTCAAATTTGGGGTAGTGTGGATGCAATTTGACGGTATTGGCCTCCGGGAGCTATCCCAGAGTGCTCCATTGTGACTGCTCTGGACAGCGCTCTCAACTCTGATGCACTGGCCAGGTAGACAGGAAAAGGCCCACAAACTTTTGAATCTCATTTCCTGTTTGGCCAGCATGGCCAATCTGCAGGTGAGTGCAGATCTCATCAGCAGAGGTGACCATGATGTAGTCCCAGAATTGCAAAAGAGCTCCAGCATGGACTGAACAGGAGGTATGGATTCTGATTGCTATATGGGGAGACAAATCTGTGCTATCAGAACTCTGTTCCAAAAGATGAAATGCCCAAACTTTTGAAAAAATCTCCAAGGGCATGAAGGACAGAGGCTATAACAGGGACCTGCAGCAGTGCTGAGGGAGGGTCGACTGATGACATGGCTTACAGGGAATTAAAATAAACAAAGGGGGTGGGTTTGCATCAAGGAGAAACATACACAACTGTCACACAGAATGGCCCCCTTAAGGATTGAACTCAAAACCTTGGGTTTAGCAGGCTGATGCTCAAACCACAGAGCTATCCCTCCTCCCACTATTCCAGACAGGACTGAATCTCCATTAAACTTTTAAAGGTGCTCCTGACAGACCTCACTGAAACAATTGTCGGCTGTTGATTTCACGGAGGGAGGGGGGAGCAAATTAATACAACACAAATCTGGTCTATTTATTGTTTTGATCCACTCCATCTCTCTTATACATCTTACGCTGGCAGTAGACAGTGCAGTACGACTGCAGGCACGACTGAATCTCCGGGAGACAAAACTTAAAGAGAATGACCTGGAGCCACTCCCATTTATGTCCAGGTGCCCCTGACAGACCTCACCAAGGTCTGCAAGGAGCACTCACGTCTGCCCAGGCGCCTCTGACCGACCTCACCAAGGTCAGCTAAAAGAACATCCAATGAGACGATGATGATGGCTACCAATTCTAATGCACCATCTGCTGCCAAAAGGCAATGAGCTGCTGCTGTGTAGCAATGCAGTCCCATATCTGCCGGCACCCAGGAGACGTACGGTGAGGGTGAGCTGAGCGGGCTCCATCTTGCCGTGGTATGGCGTCTGCACGGGTAACCCAGGGAAAAAAAGGCAAGAAATGATTGTTTGCTGTTGATTTCATCAGGTTGGGCGGCGGGGAGCTGATGACATGTACCCAGAACCACCCGCGACAATGTTTTTGACCCATCAGGCATTGGGATCTCAACCCAGAATTCCAATGGGCGGCGGAGACTGTGGGAACTGTGGGATAGATACCCACAGTGCAACGCTCTGGAAGTTGACGGTAGCCTTGGTACTGTGGACATACTCCGCCGAGTTAATGGTCTTCATGGTCTTAAGTGGGGACACACACAATCGACTGTATAAAATCGATTTCTAAAAAATCGACTTCTATAAATTTGACCTAATTTAGTAGTGTAGACATACCCTTAGATACTATGGTGCTGTGGGCCACATTTGTTCCAAGTTATATAGATAAAGCTAAATTAAGTGAGATCATAATCAGGGCCAAGACAACTTTTTCCATAATATTAACAATTGCTGCATGAAAATATGGTTGCTATTTAAAAAAGTTATTTGGATGGGAGTTGCTCTCCTCAAAAGTACAATTTCTTATTCAAAATCCCCCCTCCCACACACACCATTAAAATAAAGGAAATAACATACAGAAATCACTGGCGTGCTCATCTCAACAAACAGTTCAGGTATAGACATTAAAAATAAATGTTTGTCAATGAATTAACATTAAATATTAATAGTCAGTGTCATACTCTTCTCATATGAAATGTTGTTGTAGCCATGTTGGTCCAGGATATTAGAGAGACAAGGTTTCACAGATCTAAAGAAGAGCTCTGTAGAAGATCAAAAACTTATGACCAAGAGAAGTTGGTCCAATAAAATATATGCTTCACCAACCTTGTCTCTCTCATACTCTTCTTATATTTACTATGCACAGTAGTGGGGTCCTGATTATCTTACTCCTTGATACTAGTAACTCTTATTGACTTCAGTGGGAATTACTCATGTCTTAGTTAAATAAAATGGTTGGGTCCTGATCCAATGTCCATTGAAGTCACTGGCAGAACACCCGAATTTTGCAAACAGATTATCTCAATTTGAGAAATCCTTAAATTAGCACTGACTGATTCAAATGAAAAGAGTTTGTGAATGTTTCCATACTTTAAAAAAATGATTTGAATGCAAGCTGGTCAAGTGAACAGAGAGCATTCCTGTACATTGTCCTTTGGTCCATATAGTAAGTAGGAAGAAATTAGGAACAGAAGTTTATAAACAAGATAGGTGAAATCTTGGCTCCACTAATGTCAATGGGTATTTTACCACTGACGCCAATGGAGCCAGAATTTTATCCAGTCTGTCTAAAAGGTTTTTTGTTGCTTCCATTACTTTAATCTTTGGAAATACTTCAAGTTTTGAATGAAATAAGTGCCTACAACTTCTTTTAACTGGACTACTTAAGTTAGAATTGGAAATTCAATTGCTAACATTTAAAGCTAGGTACTGTATGGGAAACATACAGACTTGCCTGAGAAATGGTAATCCACAGACTAATTTTCTTCCTTGATGCTCCAAATTTAAAAACACAGGAAAGCACATGTTTCTAAGGATGCATTATGGAATATTGGCATATATGATAAAAAGTTAACTGTACATTTGAGGTTTAACTCCAATTGCAGACTACTTTCAATAAATCTTGATGCATCAATAGTTTTTAAAATGTCACCCTACAGTTACAACCACTTCACATTGTAAACAAGTACACTACACCCTGGTGTGAGGGTCACTTTGAGGTTTGTGGTGATATGTAATTACATACAATATTCAGTACAATAAGAGAGATTCTCCATTTGTTACCCTCACAGTTCAATATAGTCTGTGGGGACAATCAGTAATATGGTAAAGTCTGTAAGAGGCTTTCAAAAATTAGTTTAAATGGCTAAGTAACATACAATGAATTAACGTCTGCTTTTATTACTTTCAAGAGTACATAAATGCTGAAAAGACACAGCAGACCACGTATCCCAGTGTTATTCTATTTTTAAACAACAGGTTTTTGAAAAAAATATTAGTTGGAGTTTAAAAAACCTCCTCCCTCTTTTTCACACTTATAAGATATTATTACATGCTTTCTGCATGAGGGAAAGTATCTATCTCAAATTAATCTTACAGTATAAACAGTATAAACATCTCATTTAAAACATCTTTTAGACACAGAACTTGTGTAATGACTGAAGTATAACTCCTCTAGGTTTATTACATAAAAACATATACATCAATTCCAAAGTTCTAACCCCTGCAGAAACCCTTGTAAACTTTACAGGCCTGCCCATCAGTCTAAGTCAGTTAAATACTTCCAGTCCTGCTGCCTTTGCTATTTTTCACGCAGTCCTCAGACTATATAGGTGTTATTTGTTTTTGTACAGTAAGTTTCCAAACTTTTGCATAAATCCTCGAAGCTTGTTTTCATTTGGCTGTGATGGATGGTATACAGTCGAGTTGTAATGAACCACCTGATTGCCCCTGGCATAGTTATTCTCTAAGGTTTTGCTTTTTGTTTCTGGGAGGTGTGTACTGCTCTTGGGTGTATTTCTTGCTGGCTGACCAGAGCTTTCCATCTTCAAGAATGGCTCAAAGCGACTATAAACACGTCTTTCACTCAAACGAGATCTTAATAACTCCTCTTTGTTCTTTGAGTTTCCAGGCTGGGATGTCATTGTGCTTACTCTTTGTGGAGAACTAGAAACAGGTGCAGTTTCCTGGGTAGCATTAGTTATAGCTTTTTCACCTCTTGGTACTGGATCTGTTCAGTATTAAATCTTGGAGTGGATGCATCTCCTAGAGTTTCTAAGAACTTTTCAGGGGGGCATAAAGTAGGGCACTTTTTACTGCTTTCATCAAATGGAGGTTTTGGAGACTTTGGAGGCTTGGGAGACTTTGGTGGGCTCACAGTGACATCCTCTTTACTTTTATGCAAGCTGCCTTGTGAATTGGATGATGTGGTCCTCTTTTTCTAGGAGAGGATCAGCCTTAGTCTCAGATATTTTTGGCTTTTGAGTGCCTTCACCATCAGAAGCCAGAGTGTCAGAACTGCTGCACATTCTATAAAACACAGGAGCTTTGTTTTTAGACAAGTTTTCCTTCTTGTCTTGTGTGAGATTCAGCAATGACCTCAGTTTCTGGGATCCCTTTTTCAGGAAACTTGGAGAATTCTTATTTTCTTTCTTTAAAGTACATTCTTTGCTAGGTTCCTCTTTGCTATCTTCAGCTAGAGCAGCCACAGAGATGGCCTTTGTGGTAGTGGGGCTCTTTGATTCTTCTTCAATATTTTTATCTTCATGTTCTATGTGGTTGGTCACACTGTGAAAGCTTTTAGAGTTTTTTATTGTATCCTCTGGGGGCTTTAGATTTTCTGGCTTAAGTCTCTGCCTAGTCAATGTGCTGTACACATAGCTGGACGCCTGTTTGTTGACACCATGATCCAAAGTGGACTTGAAGTTGTCAAACATAGGGAAACTTCGCCTTTTTAGTATATTTTCATTTTGGTGGTTCTTCACATTTTCCGCTGGTCTGTTTGCATAGAAGGCTGTGTACATGTAGATAGATGGGTCCCGAGTGGCATTTGGATATACAATAGGTTTTTTGTTTTCTGCAACCTGTATTCCAGACTTTTTTGGTTCATCTGAGTCAGGTGGGACGTTAGTGCTGACCTCTGCTGATTCTTTGTCGGTCACATTTTTCACAATCGGGATATGATTGGGTGTCCCTTTAGGTGTTTCACTTCCCTCTGAACCAACAATAGTTGAATTTGAAGAACTTGTACAGCTGCTTACTTCCTGCTGTTCTGGCAAAGTTGGCTTAAAAGCTAATGATGACCTCAGGCGAGAATGAGAATAAAGGGCATGAGCTTTAATATTTTCCACTGTGTCATAGCCCTCATACCTGTCACCGACTGCTGATCCACTGCAATCTGCAGCTGAATCTGACTGATCATTTAAGTATGACTCAATTCGCCAGTTACGGAGAAATGATTTTGTAGTGTGTTCAAGGGTTGGCATCCTCTGCTGCAGATGGCGGATATGATTATCTGTTCCATTGAAAGACCTCCGTACAATTGAATTTCTTTCTGCAATATTTATCTTTGGTTGTGAAAAACGATCAGCAAAACTTTGTTGGGGTGCATTGCAGTTGTTTGTATAGCCTCCCTTTAATGAAGATACAATACTAAGACTATCAGATGGCATCTTCCAAGTATTTGATAGATTATTGGCCCGATTAATAGCTCTGTGTAGCAAAAAGTAAGGAGTCCTTTCTGGGTTTTCCCCAGCATAACTGTGTCTCTTCCAATGCCCATTTTGTTCACTGGGTTGATTCTGCTGAATTTTATTTTGCATGTTAAAACCTGGATGAAAGGGTAGTTTGTTGTAGGTCTGATTTCTCAAACCATATGTATCTATTTCATTCATTGCATATCTTCCTCGAGTTTTCAAGTAAATGGGATCTAGTTTGTGAATCTTGTCTTGCCTACCAAAAAGGTTTCGTTGGCTGGAAACTGAAGCTAAAGAAGACTGTGAATGCTGGCATGTGCCATTCTCCCAGAGTATCCTGTGACTATTTACCCTAACTAATTCTGGGGCAAATGAACTAGGAACAGAGGAACGGGCATACAGTGTCCTAAACTCTTCATCAAAGGATTCAACCAGTTGTCCTGTGATAACTTGAACCATGCTGAGGTTGTTTTTTTCAAATGACCACATAAAGCTGAAAGCAGAACAAATTACAATTAGCAATACTTTGAAACTTTTGGACAAATGCATCATACCAGGCCTCATTATTTTGAGTGCCTCCTCTCAGTCTCTGATTTAGCAAGCATAATTTTTCATGCACAAATACTTATTCATGCAGTTAACTGTGGGCATGATTCATGGCACTTAGATATGGAGGGCCTGACCCAACTCCATTTGAATTCACTGGAAGACTTACCATTGATTTCAGTGGGAGCTGCATTAGGCCCGTAACTATCTAATTGTACTTACAAACACTATACATTTCAATGTTTCCATCCACAAATTGGGTAGATAGGTGCACATGTGCAAATAATTTCACTAGCAATTAATAGTGTATGTAAAACTGTATGTACAATTATTTGTAGGTGCAAAATTAGCCCTGCAATTCAAAGGCCACATCTGAAAATTAGGCCCATGGTATGCATAAGTAATTTGTATTATTATATGAAAATAGTAAATATATGCAAAAGTCTTTCCACAATTCTGAATAAAAAAGAGCTTGTCTACACAAACATTTACTTTGCTGCAAGCTAGGATGTGAATCTACTCCAAGCTAGCCTGCTGTGGACTAACTGTCTGTGTGCTCTCTGCTGTCATACATTAACAAACTACTATAATGTGCTTCAGTGTAATCTAATTTTAAAGAGGACTAGATCAAAGCACATTAAGAAACTTTTAATGTGATTCAGCAGCGTCCATGCAGACAGTTAGAATGGGGTAAATTCACCCCCCAGCTTGCCACAAACTAATTGTGTGTTGACAAGCACTAAAAAAATCCTCAAAAATATGTACACTGGAATTGTTAAATAAATTTAGACCCCAAGAATTGGGTAGTGAAATCTCTTCATAATATACATACCTAATACTTTGATAATGGAAATCTAACTCTCTTACAGTGTGTTCAGAATGTTTGAAGGACGTGCCAATCACAGCATTAATGGAGAAGGTAGCTTTACATCAGCAAAAAATGCAAAAAAACCCACTATAAATGTTGTGTCACATGGATGCATTAATGCCATTGTGATTAACAAGTGTTACTCCTAGGGGAATTCTACATCACTGCGTTTGCACAGAGTTCATGTCCCCCACAGATTTCTTTGCTTCCCTGCAGAAAAAATGACTTCTGACGGGGGAGCAAAGGGAAGCCCAAAGAGTGGTCACACACTCTTCCCCGGCATTGCAGGCAGGTTGGTTCAGGCACATGGAGCCGCCAGTTGAGATGTAAATCACTGCTGGGGGGAGTGTCTAGGCAGTTGTGCATGTGTGAGAGGGAGACACTCTGTCCCTCTCGCTCTCTATTGCAGCACGCTCGGCATGGAGGGGCAGGGCTGCGGGGTGTTTCTGAGGAAGTAGGCATGGGGCAGGCTCTGTCCCCTCAGGCAGAGCACAATGTAGCAGCCTGCCTGTTTAGTGAATTCCCCCAGGAATATAAAACAGGTGGAAAAGGTTTAAGGCTCCTTTACATTGCCAGAGTGGTGTAAAGGACATTATGGCCTTATAAATGCTTATGGTGCTTTAGTGATTAGAACTGGCCTAAATTTTTGGACTGAAATTTTTTTCTATCAAAATGTGCTCCATGAACTGTTTGCAACTGATCTTTCTGGAGATGGCCAGTAGCCAATATAAATTGTGAGTTAATTCCCCAGTCCTCACTTACTGTTCAGTTGCCTATGATGTAACACTGAGCATGTGGCTGCATTTATTTGTTGACTAATAACTAGAAATATAGAATCAAACCTAGCTACATTACTAGTAGGAAAGGAGGTAGGGGGATTTCCTCCTATGCTCCCCACTCCCATTCTCAATCCATTGTATTGTAGTTTAAATAAATTACTGAAATAATTGAAACCAGATTGATTATATTGCATTATTCTGACAAATAAAATATGCAGAATTTTAAAATATTGTGTGCAGAATTTTTAAATTTTTGACATCGAATTCTCCCAGGAGTAAAATGCCACACTCTGATGTTATATTTTGTAGATTACATTTGTAACAGATATACATTTATCTTATGATCCCATTCTTCCTTGTGTCAAAATAATGAAAGACAACTGAAAGTGAAGGTATTAAGCAATATGTTACAATTTGTTGGTCCTGATGATAGTAATAAGGATTGTTGAGTTAATTTGAATGTCTTATTCTTTTATTTTATTTGTTCAGGTAGTTTTGTATTTTTTAGGAAAGAAATATGAAAATATAATAGAATTACATCAAAAAGTTAACTTAATGACTCATGTTAAACAGTTCTATTTCTCATTCATTTTCAATTAAGTTATTAAATGAGCATACTGTACTTTTGCACATTAAAAGTTCTGTAGTTTTAACTAATTTTTAGAAGACAAATTCAAATATGATAGTCCTAGCTATCATAATGCTTGAAACCTTTTTTTAATGGAAGCTTAATTTCAGCAGAAATGGATGATTTAAGCCCCAAAGTGCCTGGTCATGAAAACTGTAATTTTCTAAAATGCTTTTCTTTTAGACATAGTAATTTTCAAAGTCACATTCTCACAGACACTAACATTTCAAAGGCATTATCAGTGAAAGATGTCAAACCAGTCAGATTCCTCTGTGTCCTTATACTTACTCACTTTTGAACCTGTCACTTCCCTCATCACCTTGCACACCTCACATCTGAATTTAGTTAGCTGAGTCTCACTAAGTGTAGAGGGACAGATTGTCAGCTGGTGTACACTGGCAGAATTCTATCAGACACCAGCTGAGGATCTAGCCCATAATCTCTATGTTGCTGCAAATAAATTTGAGAGCCCAAAGAGAGAAGTGTTGCAAGAAAAGCAAATAAAAATGTCTAATAATGTGAAAGATGAAGTTGGCCATCCTCCTTTTAGCTTACCACATTTTTATAGTCTCTTCCAGCTCCTGAGTATGTAAGTTATGCCAATTTTCACTCCCCTGCACACATTTGTATATTGTTAAGTAGGTATAAATTGGTCTAAGGGAAATCTAACCAAGTGTAAGAGAGTCTAACTTACCTTACCTTATACATTATCACCTCTGAATTTGGATCACAGTGTAGAACACAAAACAGGAAAGAACAAATTAACGATGCAAGTATCTGGAGGACTATTACAAACAGAAGTTTAACAGGAGAGCTTATGAAATATACCTTGGTAATCTTTTCTAAGGTGAATACTAAATAAGAATTATTAAATGGTATGGGACAAATACTGGGGTCCTCACTCTGGCCTTGTCTACACTACCGGGTAAGTCAACCTAAGTTATGTTACTCCAGCTGTGTGAATAATGTAGCTTAGGTTGACTTACTGCGGTGTCTACACTGTACTGCATCGATGGGAGATGCCCTTCCATCAACTTACCTCTTTTCATTTCAGTGGAGTACCAGAGTCAACGGGAGAGCAATCTGCAGTCATCACTAGTCCCACCAAATAGACTCCCACTGCATCAATCGCAGCAGCGTTGTAGACATGGCCTCTGTTTTTACTGACTTCTTTGAACTGAAGCCAAATTGAGTCTGTTTGAGTCCTTATTCACTAAATACTGAATGAGGAGTTCAAAATTTGGCCAATAAAACTTCTATGTCAGAGTTATTAAATAATATACAATATATATTATATCAAAGTTAACCATAGAGTATACTGACCATTTTCAGAAATAGCAAAATTAGTTATCATGAAAGAGTCATATTCTGATTACCTTTAAGGAAACATATTCTATTCATAGCTTTGTGTATTGAACTTACCTGTAAGTACCATACATGACTTTCTTACAGTCAACCAGAAGAAATTTCTGTTCCATTTTTCCATGGAATTTTGCCCCTGATTTGGAATAATAATCTTGTCCTTTTACTGTCCGCACCCTCATGTTCTGAAAAGGATTATAGAAGATATTTAAAATGAACAAAATGAATGTTGCCATTTATATTTAAGATCTCGGGGCCTGATAGTGAACTTTTAAGTATCAGGGAAGTAGGGGGTTGGAGGCTGAGAGAGAGAGAGAGAGAGGGAGAGAGAGAGAGAAACTGTTACCTACCTTTCATAATTGTTATTCTTCGAGATTTGTTGCTCATGTCCATTCCATTCTAGGTGTGTGTGCACCCACGTGCACAGTCAGAGACTTTTGCCTTAGTGGTATCTGTAGGGTCAGCTGTGGCATCCCCTTGAGTGCTGCGCTCATGCATCAGTATGCCACTGAACATGCACCCCCTTAGTTTCTTCTTGCTGGCAACTCCGACAAAGGGGCAGGAGGGCGGGTAATGGAATGGACATGAGCAACACATCTCAAAGAACAACAAGTTACAGAAAGGTGGGTAACCATTTTTAATTCTTCGAGTGCTTGCTCATGTCGATTCCATTCTAGGTGACTCACAAGCATTATCCTCAGAGGTGAGCTCAGAGTTCACGGTCTTGCAGCTTGCCACACTGCTCTACCGAAACCAACATCATCCTGAGCCTGCTGGATAAGCGCATAATGGGACGTGAACGTGTGGATGGATGACCTGGTGGCTACCTTACAGATGTCCTGGATAGGCACCTGGGCTAGAAAAGCTGACGAAAAGGCTTGCGCTCTGGTTTAGTGGGTATTCATGATCACTAGAGGTGGCACCCTTGCCTAATCATATCAGCAGTGAATGCAGGCAGTGATACAAGAAGAAATTTTTTGAGCAGACACTGGATGACCTTTCATCCTGCTGGCCACCACGACGAACAATTGCGTCAACTTATGGAATGGCTTGGTCCTTTCAATGCAGAAGGCTAGCACTCTCCTGATGTCTAGGGAATGCAACCTATGCTACTCCTCTTCCTTGTTATGCGGCTTGGGGGGAAAAACAGGTAAGTAAATGTCCTGGCCCTGGCGCAACTAGACCTTGTCTTTGTAAAAGACTGCATAGGGCGGGTCTGAGGTAAGCGCTCTAATCTCAGAGACCCAGCGGGCAGATGTCATTGCAACCAAGAATGCAACCTTCCAGGAAAGGAGAAGGAGAGAGAAGGAAGCCAGAGGCTCGAAGTGGCGGGGGGTCCTGTGAGCCGTGACAGCACAAGTTTCAGGTCCCACGGAGGGATGGGGTCCCTGATGTGCGGGTAGAGGTGCTCGAGGCCCTTGAGGAACCTGGCAGTCATGTCCTGGGCAAAAAACAACTTACCCTCAAGTGGTGGATGGAAGGCTAATATAGCAGTCAAGTGGACCTTGATAGTTGAAAGGGACAGCCTTGGAGCTTGAGATGCAAAAGGTAGTCCAGGATTAACTGCAGTGAGGCCCGCTTGGGCCGAATGCATTTATTTGAGATCCAACAAGCGAACCACTTCCATTTAGCCTGATAGGCTGCCCTGGTGGAGGGCTTTCTGCTGCCCAACAGAACCTGTTGGACACCCGCCAAGCACTCCTGTTCCTCTGCATTTAATCATGCAGCAGCCAAACCGTCAGGTCTGGGTGCAGAAAACTGCCGTGGTTTTGTGACAGCAGATCCAACGAGAGCAGTAGCCATAATGGAGCAGCCACCGAGAAGTCCAGCCGCATGCTGAACCAGCGTTAGTGCGAACAGGCCAGCGCTATGAGGATCACTTTTGCCCTGTCCTGCTTGAACTTCACAGGACTCTGTGGATCAATGGAACTGGGAGGAAGGTATACATTTGAACCCCCGACCACGGAAGTAGGAAAGTGTCTGACAGGAAACCTCTGTTGAACCCCTGGAAGGAGCAGAAAATGTGGCCTTTCCTGTTCTGCCTGGACGTGAACAGGTCCACCTGTGGAGTAGCCCACCTATGGATGGAGAGACCACTCATGGTGAAACGAGAAGGTCCTGCTAAGGTGATCTGCCAAGGCATTCCTCGCCCAGGGAGGTGTGTGGCTACAAGATGGATGTTGTGTTATACACAGAAGTCCCATAGCCTGAGGGCTTTCTGGAAAAGGGCAGACGACCTAGTTCTGCCTTGCTTGTTGATATAGAACACAGCCGCTGTATTGTCTGTCAGGACCTGGACCACCCTGCTATTTAGGTGAGGTAGGAAGGTGTGGCAGGCCAAGCGGACCACTCTGAGCTTTCTGACATTGATGTGTAGGGAATGATTGAGACGGAACCAACAACCTTGCATGCTGAGATTGCCAAGGTGGACTCCCCATCCCAGGTCCGAAGCATCGGAGACAAGGGTAACCAATGGCAGGGGAGGCCCTGCGAATGGAACTTCCTCCAACACCAGTGCAGGATTTTGCCACTGTGTGAGTGATGACAGGATGTGGTCCAGGACCTTGACCACGTGGCCTATGTTGTGTCTGTTGGGGATGTAGATCGATGCCAGCCATACCTGTAGTGGCCTGAGGTGGAGCCATGCATGCCGGACCACGTAAGTACAGGCTGCCATATGGCCAAACAGCCTCAGGCACATATGAGCAGTGGTAAGAGGGTGGGTTGCATGCACAAGATCAGGTCTGCCATGGCCTGGAACTGGGTCTCAGGAAGTAAGGCCCTGGCCCGAATAGAGTCCAAGACTGCTCCGATGAACTCTATGTGCTGCGTTGGAACTTACTTTTTCTCATTTATTAACAGCCCCAGGTCACGACAGGTGGAGCAAAGCATGTTGAAATGACACTGAACCTGATCCTGGTATCGGCCCTTTATTAAGCAGTCGTCGAGGTATGGATAAATTTGCACAACTCGGCACCTCAGGTAAGCAGCCACTGGCCACTTTGTAAATACTCTTGGGGCTGACAAGAGACTCAAAGGCAGAGCTGTGAATTGAAAATGGCAGTGGCCCAACACAAAACAGAGGCAATGCCTGTGCCCCGGGAAAATGCAAATATATGTTCTTTAAGTCGAGGGTGGCGTACCAGTCTCCCAGATCCAGGGAGGGAATAATGGAGGCCAGAGAGACCATGTGAAACTTCAACTTCTTGAGAGACTTGGGTCTGAGGCCCCCTTTTGCTTTTGGGATTAGGAAATAGTGGGAAAAGAACCCTTTCCCTTTCATATCTGGGGGGACCTCCTCCAGATCCTCCAGGCACAGGAGGTTCTGAACCTCGTGAACATGAGAAGGGTCCCTGAAGAAGGATGGGGAAAGGGGGTGAGAAGGAGGGTTGGCCATGAACTGCCAGGTGTGAAGATATTATGTTGAGCACCCAACGGTCCAAGGTCAGCTGCAACCAGGCCAACCGGAAGAGGGGTGGATCCTGGGAAGTGACTGGGGTGCTGTCTTCGGGCGCATCCTCAAAACACCTGCTTCTGGCTTCCTTGGCCTCTGGAAGAACCAGGCTGGGCAGAGGAATGGGAAGACAAAGGGAGAAGCTGCTTAAACCCTTTGTCTCTTCGTTCTTCTTCCTTCAGGAGCTGAACCGGGAGACACCCCAGGACGTTAACGGAGGTGGGGGATGGAATGGTTTTCTAGTCTGCAGAGGGATGTATAGGCCCAAGGAATGGAGGTTGGCACAGGAGTCTTTAAGGCCATAGAACCATGCATCAGTCATCCCTGCTGCCTCAAACAGGAGGTCCTGAAGGGTAGTCTGCATCTCCTGAGACAGCCCGGAGGATTACAACCAGGAGCTGTGCGTCATGACCACCGCAGAGGTGATTACCTTGGCCGCCGAGTCCATAGC
Organism: Mauremys reevesii; assembly: GCF_016161935.1. Taxonomy (NCBI): domain Eukaryota; kingdom Metazoa; phylum Chordata; order Testudines; family Geoemydidae; genus Mauremys; species Mauremys reevesii. The sequence continues at coordinate 163,695,968 of NC_052625.1, forward strand.
ATTCCAGGCCATCTGGAGGGTGCCTCTCACCACCACTTTGCCCTCATCCACCAAGGTGGCGAACTCCTGGGCTCGGTCCCGTGGAAGGCCCTCCTTGAACTTGCTGATGGAGTCCTACAGGTTGAAGTTGTACCTGCCTAGCATGGCCTGATGGTGAGACATATGAAATTGCAGGCTGGCTGTTGAATAAATTTTCCACCAAACAAGTCCAGCCTCTTGGTGTCTTCATTTTTCAGTGTGCCACTTGCCTGGCCCTGCCTATCCCTCTCATTGACGGCAGACACGGCCAAGGACCCCGCTGGAGGGTGGGTATACAGATATTCAAATCCCTTTGCCAGGACATAGTACTTCTTTTCCGCCGTCTTGGAGGTAGGTGGAAAGGAAGAGGGGGGTCTGCCACGAAGATTTAACAAAGATTTAGGACCCTGGGTGGATGGGCAATATGACCCCGGCCAGGGTGAAGGAGCGTATGACTTTAAAGAGGTCGTTCAACTCCTCTGCTAGCTTCTCGACCTCCAAGTTCAGGTTGGCAGCCACCCTTTTGAGCAGGGCCTGGTGCTCCTTGAAGTCATCAATGGGGGCTGCTCATTTGTTCTTGGTTAATTCATACAAAGACGATTAAGAGGACTGCGCTGCAGGAGGAGGGATGGATTCCTCTTGGTTGTCTGGGGACAGCTCCTTGGGCATCAGGGCCCACTATGTCACCCCCGCGTTGGATTCAGCAGCGTGCTGCAACTCGGGTGCTAGCTGTGCCATGGGAAGTTTGTCTGATGTGGCTTGGGAGGAACGGTGGGAGTATGGGACTGGCATAACATGAACACCTCACGGGTTCCAGTACTGCCATGGAGTGTGCCACTGCCCCTGCCTCCGTGCTGCCACCACAGGAGGCAGGCCGGTCTTGCAGGCTGGTGGTAATTTGCCTTTTATTGGAGAGGGGCTGAACCCCTCAGACCATTGCCCTTCCAGTGACCTGTAGATGCCTGAATCTGCCGACTGACCCTTGTTGGCAACCGGTAAGGAGAGGGCGAGGATCAATGCCTGCCTGAAGAGCGATACTGGGGAGCCAGCGACCGGTGCTGTGACCTGGAATGATCCCACACTGGGGGGGAATCAATGCCTGGGAGACCACCTAGGTGACTGTGATCTGTGCCATGGTGATCTCTGGTAGGAGGCCCGATGGTACCATGGGTACAGGAATCGGCATAGCTACTCAGGTGTCCCATGCCTTGTAGGTGGAGATCTTGGCATCAGGGACCTGGGTCTTCTAACTGGGGACCGAGGCTGCAGTGCTGGAATCCTAGGCCACAGTGATGAGGATTGATGCCTGCAGTCTGGGGATGCTCTGCTTCTTTAGAGGATAGTCCCATAACTAGCTTGTCCTTAGATGCCAGGGCCTTAGCTGGGTCAGTTGCCTGGCTTGGCATCTGCAGTGCCATCCAGCCTACTTGCTCTTTGGCCACCAGGCCTGCTTCAGGCATAGATTGCCCTACACCAATGCCAAAGTGCCAGGCGTGGAGTCCGATCGAGAGGCCTCCGAGGTAGGACAAAGGGCAGCCTCCATGAGGAGGGCCCTCAAGCAGATATCCTGCTCCTTTTGAGTTCAAGGGCAAAAGGTTTTGCAGATCCTGCACTTGTCCTTCCTGTGGGACTCCCCCAAACACTTCAAACAGCTCTCGTGGGGGTCACTAATGGGCATTGGCCAGCTGCACGATGAGCATGGCTTAACGCCTAGGGAACGGGGTATGGCCCACTCCAAGGTGAAGTTCCAGCCGGGACTCTAACTCATAAACTACTACTCAAAAACTAAATTTAATGGTCTAACTAAGTACCTATCAACTAAATACAAAGGAGACAGAACAATGGACTGTAAGCACTCTAAGCAACAGTCAGGGATGGTAAGGAACTGAAAGGGTGTTGGATCGGTGGTGCATAATATACTGACGCATGAGCACAGTATTCAAGGGGGCCCCGCAGCCAACCCTCTGAATACTGCTAAGGCAAAAGTCTCCAATGACTGTGCACGTGGGCGTGCATATACCTAGAACAGAATTGACATGAGCAAGCACTTGACGAAGAAAGATTATTACTGCACATGGAAACCCTGTGCATAATAGATAGTAAATCCTGACCTAACGTCTCACCTGGGAGCCCCTTTTAGGCTTAAAAGGCTCACTGTTACTTTGTATCTCTGACTGTGGCAAGGGACAATATAAATTCCCCTTTTGTAACTGGCTTTTACACTGGAAGCTGCTTGTAAAACAAGTTGCCTGCTGAGTATCTGTGAGATACAGGATGCTTTAGGCAGCCATGAAAAAACACCAAGAAAGAGAACGAGCAGAGGGTTAAATACATATTCTTGTTGTGCAGATCTTATTTCTTTTCTTGCAGTTTGTGGTGTTATAAGCTATTTATTACTATTTAAAATAAATGAAACACTAACGTGGTAACTCAAAAGGCGGTAGAATAGAAATGAAACCAACGAGTTATTGTATATACATATCTACACAGAATTTGCACATTTACAGCACTTATCTTCATTATTATTACATATGGTTAATATATGAAATAGTGGAATATAACATTTTTGAATAAGGATCAATAGCTTGTCCAATTAACTGTTCATAAATAAATAATAATGGGCTAAATTCTGCCCTGACTTATACCATATGACTAAATGCACAGGTTGGAAATCAGGGCAGAATTTAGCTCTGTAAAAACGTAATTTGAGGCAGGATGTAGGAGAACCATTAGGTCAAGGCATTGTCTACATCAGTGGTTCTCAAACTTTTGCTGGCAAGTTATACCATACCATGACTCATTAGCTTGTGTGATGTTGTATGATTAAAATATGATTATGTATATCATTGTTGCTACCACTGTTATACAACTGCAACAAATCTTATGGAAAATATGTAATGTAATGTATCAAAAGTTACAATCTATCAAATGATTATCCTGTTTATATGCATGTTTCATTTTGTGTCTGAAATTAGGAATATTTACTGTATACTTGTATTTCAAATGTATTTGCTGCTTGGGTAACACCCAGAAGGTAGTTTGCATCCAGTCTTGTCAGCACATTGTGAATGGACTATTCAAGTTGGTGGCCAATTAGAGGTCACTTAGCTTGCACAATTGATGATGGAAGAAGCCTGTCCCTGCCCAAAGGGCCTGCCTGGAGATGTTTTAGCCAAAGTCTGGGTAGTGGCTGCTCCTATGAGTCATCAAATCATGAATGGGCATGTGACTAGCTCATGTGACTCTGGACTCCATCATGTGCTGTAATTTTCCACAAACTAAGACTGAGAGTAGTCCCTCCACATGGGAGAAGGTAAAAAAAACACCCTGAAAGCATCTCCATTTTGCCTCTTTCCTGCTCTGATTTCTGGACTATGGACTTACACTAACAGTAGCATTACAACCAATGGACTGAGGACTGTCCAATCTTTTGGAAGTTACCAGAGACTTAAAAAGCCAGAAGTTTATTCCACCACTGCTACAAATCGATACAAGGACCTTACAATGAGTGCATGTATTTGTTTCCCTTGACCATTATAACTCTCTCCTCTTTCTTTTCTCTTATAAATAAATCTAACTACTAAAGGATTGGCAACAGCTTGATTATTGGATAAGATCTGAGTTATATATTGACCTGGCTGTGTGGCTGATCTCTTGGTATTAGAAGAACCCTTTGTTTGATTAAATTGGTTTTAAATAACCACTCATCATTAACAGTGTTTGGGTGGTGAAACAAGAGCTGGGATACCTAAAGAGACTGCATTTCTGACTTGTTGTTAACCAGTGTGATGAGACAGAAGTTTACTTTTATTACTGGCTTGGTATATCTTATGGAAGAATAACCTGCAGTTTGGGGTAGGGATGCCCCATTTTTCAGCAGTTTGTCCTGAATCTGGTATTCTCAGCTGTGACCCACTGAGTTATGGTGACAGCTTGCTATGTATGTTCATTTGTCTGCCCATAGAAAGAAGGGCTGGAAATCCAGTAGGGTAAATGTCATCCTGTAATAAGCACTTGCACAACAGTTTTCATCTCCAAAGATCTTTATAGACATTAATTAATCCTCACAATCCCTCAAGTGTTTACAATATAACCTAGTTAATTTGCACTTTGATAAACTGGCAATTGTCATTGAAAGTTGCTGTCCAGTGAAGTAAACAAAAAGTGAAGTTCTGCTTTTGCTGTGATAGGACCAGTGCCAGTGACATCACACTCCCTGTGGAGCAAGATTCCTATATTGTCACATAGCATTGGACCTGAAATTTCAAAGACTCTACGAAAAAGGGCTACTATAGTTACTGTTCTCCCAGCTGCTCATCGTGGTGCTGCTACTGCCCGGGGGGTTGGGGGGGGCAAGTTCCTTGGAACTCTGATCACTGCTTTCTGCACCCAGAGTTCTAACTTTTACACCAGAGAACCAGCTCGCTGCTTGTAAGGCATGGAGAGAAAGTGGTAGCAGCTTTGCACGGAGTGAGGAAGCAATTAGAAAGGTTTTCTCCAATGCTTTGCTGTTACCCTCTTCAAGAGCAGCTCTGAGAACACCTGCTTCCATCTACTCTGCACTCCCCATGGAACTGAGCCCAACAGCAGAGCTTTATTGCAAACTCATCTTTGATAAGTTTTCAAGGTTCTTTTTGGCCAAACTTTCAAACCTGAGTACTTAGAATTACACAAAGACAACTAACATTTTCTATCTTGGTGACAGAAATCAATAAGAGCTGTGGGGGCTCAGCACATATGAAAATCAGGCCACTACTGACACAGGCACCAAAGCATGGATTTAGTGTCTAACTATAGGCACAGAAGACTTTTTGTGAGTTATTTAGGTTCTGAGGGCTTGTCTTCTCTACCCCACTAAATCAGCGCTGTTGCCATCAATGCAGTTGCACCGATTTAGTGCATCTGGTGAAGACACATGATGTCGATGGCAGAGCACTCTCTTGTCGATGTAATTACTCCACCTCAGTGGACAAAGCATGGTGTAGACTTTAAATTGATGCAACTTACGTTGCTTGGGGGGGTATTTTTTTCCACACCCCTGAGGGTACGTTTACACTTACCGGCCGGGTCGACGCGGTGAATTCGACTTCTCGGAGTTTGAACTATCGCGTCTAATCTAGACGTGATAGTTCAAACTCCGGAAGCGCTCCGTTCGACTCCGGTACTCCACCACTGCAAACGGCGGTGGCGGAGTCGACCTTGGAGCCGCGGAGTTCGGTTCCGCGGCGTCTGGACGGGTGAGTACTTCGAACTAGGGTACTTCAAATTCAGCTACGCTATTCACGTAGCTGAATTTGCGTACCCTAGTTCGACCCCCGTTCTTAGTGTAGACCAGGCCCGAGTGACATAACTTATATCGACCTAAGTGGTAGCGTAGACAAGGCCTGATAAACGTTTGTCTTCATTAGTCGATATAGGTGAGCTTTCACCTCTCAAGGATAGTAAGGATTTTGAAGAGAAAAAAACCCCCTAGCCTATCCAAGATCCGAACTTCGGACTAATATTTAGTCTGTTGGACCTTTTCCACACCACAGGAGCATTATGCCAGCTCTACAAACAAGTGGTCTTTATTTTTTAAGCCAAACATTTTCTTCCGCTTTAAACTATTTTCACAAACCTCTTCCAGGTGAAAAGTACTGCCAAATTCATACTTTTCTTTTCAGTACAGGAATTCTATGACTTTCTAGAAGAGGCATCAATTTCTCTGTTAAACAGACACTATCAATTTCCAAACAAAATTTCACCATCCAACCTTAATGGATGTCAAATTACACCCTAGATCAGGAGTTGGCAACCTTTCAGAAGTGGTGTGCCGACTCTTCATTTATTCACTTTAATTTAAGATTTTGCATGCCGGTAATAGGTTTTAACATGTTTTAGGTTTCTCTCTATAAGTCTATATATAATATAACTAAATTACTGTTGTAGGTGAAGTAAACAAGGTTTTCAAAATGTTTAAGAAGCTTCATTTAAAATTAATGATCTTTAGCAGCTGGCCTGCTCAGCCCGCTCCTGGCCTGGGGTTCGATTCACCTAGGCCAGCAGTAGGCTGAGCAGGGCCTGCAGCTGGAACCCCAGGTTGGCCGTGGGCTGAGCGGGGCCGGCGGCTGGGACCCGAGCTGGCAAGGGGCCAGCAGCCAGAACCCCAGACCGGCAGCAGGCTGAACAGGGCTGTCACCCCAGACCAGCAGCAGGCCGAGCTGCTCAGCCCGCTGCCGGTCTGGGGTTCTGTCCGCTGGCTCCTGCCAGCCAGGGTCCTGGCTGCCGGCCCCTCTCAGCCTGCTGCCAGTCTGGGGTTCTGGCTACCAGCTCCTTGCCAGTTGGGGTCCCAGCAGCCGGCCCCACTCAGCCCGCTGCCAGCCTCGGGTCCCGGGCCTGCCCACATAGAGTAGGTACCTACCTTCTCCCTGGTTCTGGCCCATTCTCTTCCTCTCTCTGCACTGAGCTGAGGGTGGGGGTGCATTGAGCACAGGGCTGCGGGTGAAGGAGCAGGTTGGGGGTTGGGGTGTAGGGTATGGCCAGGAGCTAGAATGAGGGAAGGGGCTCAGGGTTGGGGCAGGAGGTTTGGGTGTGGAGCGCTTACCTGGGCAGCTCCCATTTGGTGCAAAGGGTGCAGGTGGGAATGTTGGGGGGGGGAGCAGGAGCTCCTATTTGGTGCTCAGGGTGGGAGGTGGGGATGTGGGGGGTGCAAGAGTCAGCATACAGTGTGGAGGGGCTGGGTATGTGTGGGGAGTGCAGGAGTCAGGGCATGGGGTGTGGGGAATGGAGGAGTCAGGGTAGGGGGTGGGGGGCGGCTGGGTATGTGTGGAGGGTGCAGAAGTCAGAACAGAGGGCTGGGGGCGTGTGAGGGGGTGCAGGAGTCAGGGCAGGGAGTGTTGGGGGGCTGGGTATGTGTGGAGGGTGCAGGAATCAGGGATGGGGTCATGAGGAGGATGTAGGGAGTTCTCCTGCAAGCGGGTGCAGTGGTCAGGGCAGAGGGCTGGGGGGGTGGGACATGGGGGTGCTCCCAGCCCCCTGCCCTGAGTGGCTCACGGCAGTGGGCTGGAAGGATACACCCCACTCCTACCTCCCTTCCCTGCTTCCTTACCGGTCTGAGCAGTGAGGGTGCTGGGGCTGCTCTTCTCCCCTCCCTTGCAAGGGCCATCGGCGGCAGGGAGGGAGAGGAGGTGGGGCTCAACACAGCACGCTGGAGGAAGAGGTGGGGGAGGGAGAAGCTTGGCTGCCGGCAGAGCCTGCCGTACAGCAGCAGCCGGCAGGACCAAGCTTGCTTCTGCCCCCTGCCCCCGCCAGAGAGAGCAGTAGGCGGGGGCGGGGAAGAGCGGGCTGGGTCGGGCAGCATTTTTAATGGCATGCTGCTGCCTGCCAGGGTTCGGCAGCGGGCTGAGTGGGAGCCCGGCAGGCAGCAGCATGCCATTAAAAATCGGCTTGTGTGCCCGTCTTTGGCATGCGTGCCATAGGTTGCCGACCCCTGCCCTAGATTGATACTGTAAGATTAATCTCTTTTGGTTATTTTCTAATGGTCTAATCCTCTTATTTAGGGTAAAATTTTCTTTAAATAAAGCCACTACAAAAATGTACATTGGTGTTTTTGGATAATCTTTTATTTAGTACTCACTGTTCACTATGACCTAGAGCATAAATGTCCACTTTAGCCAGTAGATCACTAACTGGAACCCCTTTCCTGCCACTAGTGAAAATAGATGTAGTTAGGGCATTCTTGCATCATTCATTTGTTGGTGAAATGTGGTGTAGTAGATGAAGTAGGAAGACATGAATACACTAACTCTTCCAATACAGAGGGGTAGCCGTGTTAGTCTGGTTCTGTAAAAGCAGCAAAGAATCCTGTGGCACCTTATAGACTAACAGATGTTTTGCAGCATGAGCTTTCGTGGGTGAATACCCACTTCGTCGGATGCACCCACGAAAGCTTCACCCACAAAGTATTCACCCACAAAAGCTCATGCTCCAAAACGTCTGTTAGTCTATAAGGTGCCACAGGACTCTCTGCTGCTTTTACAGAACCAGACTAACATTCACCCACGAAAGCTCATGCTGCAAAACGTCTGTTAGTCTATAAGGTGCCACAGGATTCTTTGCTGCTCTTCCAATACAGGCAGCACTGAGCTAAGGTATGGTCCATTGCCAGAGGTGCCTTTGCCATCTCATGTGTGTCTTTTTCCTTCTGTTTTAATTTTTTATTGTCTGCAGTGTTGTTGTCGCCATGTTGGTCCCAGGACATTAGACAGACAAGGTGGGTGAGGTAATATCTTTTATTGGACCAACTTCTATTGGTGAAAGAGACAAGCTTTCAAGCTACAAAGAGCTTGAAATAATAAATAATATTATTGTCAGACTCAAGCATCAGAGGGGGAGCCGTGTTAGCCTGGATCTGTAAAAAGCAACAAAGAGTCCTGTGGCACCTTATAGACTAACAGGTGTATTGGAGCATAAGCTGACATGTAATGGCAATTTACAGTATAAATATACAGGCCAGAATCAGTCTGGAGATAATAAGGTTAGTTCAATCAGGGAGGATGGGGCCCTCTTCTAGCAGTTGAGGTGTGAACACCAAGGGAGGAGAAACTGCTTTTGTAGTTGGCAAGCCATTCACAGTCTTTGTTTATCCTGATTTAATCCCCAGTGAAGTTAATGAGAGCTGTGCATGCCTATCTGATGGCAAAGGTAGTCCTATATTATGGAAGCACAGGAAAGCTTCTGTTGAAATACAGTATTGGCAAGATGTAATGGATCTGATTCAGCTCTCAAGTTCACATATGCAACTCTCATTGTGAGCCTAGGTGTGTGCATCTTAGGGCAGAATTTACCCAAAGGAAATAAAGATAATTCTTTATCCTACTGTGTATAGAAATGTCATTATTTCCTCATCTTTCCATTTCAGTGAATATGTAAAGGGTGTAAATGCTTCCTGCCAAATTTGTTTTCTCATCATGCAGCAGCAAGTCTGTTTCTTGTTTCTCACATGAGAAGTAGATACAAATGTTTGCAAACTATAAAGTCTGTCACATACCCCACCTATTATCTCATAAAACATGATGATCTGACATCAGCTGAACAAGTTGGATCACGTCTCAGGTATTATAAAACATGTTCTAGCTCTTACGTTTGTTCATTATTTTACAATCAGAAGTAAGTACTCAAATTAAAAAAGAGGACACATTCCGGAGATGTGGTACTTAGGTGTTGTTTTCTTAGGTACCCTAGTTCAAATCTACTAATTCATCTTGTTGCTGCAGCATCTGTCAATCATCCAGAAACAAAGAGGGCTAACACTTGCTTCTAATAAGTTTTGAAAATAATTTGCCTCTACAGTTTTCATTATATAGATGGCCCTTATCATCTAAAAAACCTAACAAAAAAACCCAGAGGATTTTTGATGACTCTTTCCTCCTCTCTCCCTCCCTAGTTACACAAAGGAATTGGGTATCTGAAACAGAAAGTCCGAGAGGTTTAAAGAGATGGATGGGGAAATTATTGAAACAACTTGTGTGGGGAGGAAGAGAAAAAACAATGCAGGAGATAGAGGGTTAAGATAAACTTATGAAATCTAAAGCAGACAGAGAGAGAGACTGAGGAATAGAAAAGAGCAGAGTGTTTAAACTGTATTTGAGTTTCTTTTGGCTACCAATCAACTAATGATAATACTTTCAAATAGCTTCAAATAAACTCACCCTCCTAAAATTTTTAAATCTTTCCCCATTTGAAAAACAAAGTTGCAGAAAAAGTGTTAAATTAAATATCTGACTTGTATATTCTTCCAGATGCAGATTACCACAATAATCTTTTCTACAACACAGTCTATGATTATTCTTGGTTATGACTGTCAGGAAAAGCAGATGAACAAGTACTGACATGAAGTCAGAATATAGCTGAGTGCAGATTTCTGCATGGCTATTAAATGATGTTTTAAGACTAAATCTTTGTTTCTCCATAAATAGACAAATGAATGGCAAACATCATAACTCAAAACACAGGGCCTGTTTCACCACTGCATTACTCCAGTGTTTATACCAGTTTAACTTCATTTATTTCAGTGGAGTGAAGAAGAGTCAGAAGAGGCTTAGAGTCGGGCAAAGGCTATCTCTGCAGCCCCAGTTCCTTTTTTATACAATGTCTGTTTTCAGGAAGATGAACACAGACTCTATCATGCTCCTGTAGTGTTGAACCAAGCCATGGGAGAATAACAATGGCTGCTGCTGTGATTTTATGTTGAAGGAAGAGAGGATATCCATACAACTCTTCCTTCTCCTCTTTCTCATCCAATGACCAGGAGGGGGTGGAACTGAGGGACAACTTATATACCTAACACAAAGAGTTGACAGTGGCCCAGCCTTAAGAATCTTGAATGGAAGAGAAGCAGAGAGATGGAGGTGACTTCTCTAAAGACTGGCCAACCCCTTCAAAGATGCTAGCAATTCCCTATCACTTTTTTGGTAGCCATAGAATAACTACCACAGGAGCAGTAAGGGCCTGGTCTTCTGAGCAAAAGCCAGCAGAAGGTGCCGCTGGGAGAGGAAAGTAAATTGAGAACCCTTGTTATAAAATAAACTAGAAGACAGTAAATAGCAAAGGTATCTGTGTACCATTATCTGCTTACTATTTACCATAGGTTTTGTGTCTTTGAGGTAGATCTTGGAGTCTACTATCCTCTTAATGAATGCATATACAGTACTCCCATTCAAGTTACCTGGGCCCACATAAAATGTGATGTCACTGCACTACTTCTGCCCAAATTCATTATGAATGGCAAACCTCTCTAATACACATTAATCTGCCCTAATCTACTCTAATTTAATTACATTAGCCCCATCAACCCCAATACAAATTATTTATAGGTTAATCCCCTCCAACTCCACCCAAAACACAGGTTCACAGCCCATTAAAACAATAGTAACCGCGCCTGAGCTTCATACAAATGAAAAGAAGCAGCCGAATGTCACTACTCCACACATGCAAAGGAGATCATGGATACTCCAAAGTGAAGGGGCTTTGTACAAGTGTACAGAACTTGTATCTTATGCTATATCCTTCATCTATTAAATCTCTTCAAACCACTTTACAAAAGCAACCATGAACTTGTATCATCTGTACCTGTAGCCACTTTTAAAGCTTAATTTTCTATTACAAATGTCCCTTTATACATGGCTTTGAGAGAGCTTGCAACCATTTTTTTCCAACAGAGGAAGTGGCTTAAAGATATTGGTCACAAGCTCCTGTCATATGAATGCCATTATGAAAGGTTTCTGTTTGTTTGTTTGGTTTTTTTTAAAGCTAACTAGAACACTACATATGTTGCCAAAGACTTTTTTCAAAAATTAACCATTACATTGCTAAATGTCTTTAATTAAGTTAGTTTTATACAGTAATTTTCAAACACCGGTCTTAAATTCAGTTATGTACATTTGGGTATGTATTGCAAAAGTAAATTTGAATACTTCCTATAGAAAATGAAGTTTTAGAAGTAACTACAACTGCTCATTCCTCAAAAGAAATTAATCCAAGATGACTGCTGTGATATCACAGTTCCTCCAGGACTCTTAAAATGTCTGCATTAACTCCTTGATGATATGGTAACACTGTAAATAGTCTCGTAACAGTTGAGAACATGAACTACACACTTGGTATATTTACAAAGAACTGCAAATGAGTAAGTGCTAAAGTTCAATGAAGGAAGCTACTTATAGTATCTCAGAGGAAATGTGGAGAGCTATCATTGAGCAGCTTCAATATTTTTTAGTGTTATTCTTGGCACAACAGACCGAGAAGAATATCCCACATATGTGTGTTAGATCAATAGACGTAAACTGTATTGGACTGTGCTCCCAATGGTACACTAAGGATATACAGTATGACTTTTGGAGTATTTAGATTCTATCCCTCTACATATTATCTTTCTTACCAGAGAAAGACACATAGTTCATATTCATAAATAAAAGTGAATCTAATCATACTGAATATTCACAAGGACAAATATATGGTAAAGCAGTTCATAGGAAAATGATGAAAAATGGAATCCTGTGCCTTTTGATATAATTTTAACATCAAATCTCTTGTTTGTTTTTTAAAGAAAGCCCATATTTTGTTTTCCTAAACAATTTATATTTTCTTTATGCTTACATTTTGCAGGCTGATTTTACAAACATAAAAACAAAATGATTAAGTCCTGCCAGAATATAATATTCTTAAAATAATAATAGTACCCAGAAAAAATATGTAGTTTTATAGATTGTACTGCATATATTTATTTTGCAAAGTCCTGAAAAGGATCAAATGTTTTTGAAGGTAATAGGGTAAGGTTGTGCTTTGAGCCTATTGATAGCAATTAATTTTTCATAAAATAAATTACATAAACTAAATCAATATTAGATATTTACTTCCTAAAAATAATATTCTCGAAGAGAACTACATAAGAGCTAGGTATTGTAGTAAATATGTATTTTATTGTAAAATATGAAGCCTTACCCTGAATCTCTGAACTTGAAAGCCCTGTTTTTCTGTCATTTTAAGAAAGTGACTGAAGTTGAACTCATCAAGCAGAATATACACGGCAATCCCTCTGGTAGATGCCTCTACAGTTTCTCTGAAGATATCCACATCTGTAAACATATCCATAATTATGGCAATGACCTGTTTAAAAAAAAAGAAGAGAAACTACTATAATAATTTAATGTATAAATAGTGTATAAATAGTACTCCTTCATAAGCTCAAAATATATAACATTTTGCATAATGCATCTAATGAATTAGTACTCTCTACATGCCAAAAAGCTCTAAGGTTGCTTTTTTTCCATCCAGGATAGTTAACATGGTGCAATTTTTAAGATACTTTGATCCTATCTTTAAGAAAGTACAGTAGAGGCTATATGCTTACGTTTTCATTGGGTAGGTGACCACTTGCACGTCACATTATTTACATACATCAAAGTTTGCCAAAAGGCTGATACAGTGCTTGTGCAGAAAAACTTACACAAAAACAGTGAAAGCATACTGTAGTTTGGCTAGGGAAAGAAAGACAATGGTATTGTTACTGTAAAAGGCTCTCATTAGTCTTCATCTGTAATACTGTTCTCAGTTTTGGCCATCTGATATAGGAAGAATGCCCCCACCCCAAGACTGTGGGAGGCAATAAGGATGACTCTAGGTTTCATCAGACGGGCCTACTCAGCACTTTTAGCAGATGAAACTCCCACATAATTCAGTAAGGGTCTGGTTGTGTAAGGACTAAGAAATGCTGAATAGAGACCCTTGTTAGGCTTACCATACTGAAAAATAGTAGCAGCAAAGAATCCTGTGGCACCTTATAGACTAACAGACGTTTTGCAGCATGAGCTTTCGTGGGTGAATACCCACTTCTTCGGATGCAAGAAGAAGTGGGTATTCACCCACAAAAGCTCATGCTGCAAAACGTCTGTTAGTCTATAAGGTGCCACAGGATTCTTTGCTGCTTCTACAGAACCAGACTAACACGGCTACCCCTCTGATACTTGAAAAATAGCAGATACTTCTGAATAAGGAAATACAATACCTATTGGTTTGAAGATATTCGACCAACTGTGATCATTGGTGATTTTAGAAAAAATAATATTGAAGTGAGAAAGAGAGGTAGAGACAGAATATATGAGTAGCTGTGAGAGAAACTTTTAACCTTTACAGATAATCTCCCAAATCCATTATATTCTTAATAAAAAGGTTGTACCACATCACTCATAAAAATGACCAAATTCTGCTCTTGTGTGTGGAAACCTTTCACAGTGCTCAAAGATACTAAGTTTGCTTTACCACAGTCACTAATTTTATTGGACCATCTGTACTTATGATTTCTAATGTTGTAATTGCTATATTACATCCCTTAGTCTTATCCTAGAACGGAGGACTGAGATATTCAGCTTATTCATAAAGTTGGTGAAGCCATGTCATACACATCCAGGCCAGAGTTAATTATTTCTCCAGTGAGTCATCTTCATTACCTTTAAGAGTTTGCTTAGAATTATAAGAATCACTCATAGCAAATATCTAAATGTAACAATGGAAAGATTAATGGCTTCCTGAAATATGATCTAAAGCAAAACCAAGTCATCAAGAAACATGAGCGAACCATTAAGGAAAATGGCTTTGGGGAGGCCAGAAGATGTGAAACACATTACAGGCCAAGTTAACACCCTGTCTTTAAGTGCTTAGCAGTTGAAATGCTCCCTATAAATTACATGGGATGGAGAGGCGGTCAATAGCCAGGAATCATGCTGTACCTCTTTCAAAAATTTTAGATTTCATACCATTCCCATTGTAATTCTCTTTGTAATCAATGTTAGTTCCTTTTTTTTATTAAAGCAAAACAGTATTAAGCGAAGCTGTACTATACTGTGATACTGCATGTGGATAGCCTAAAGCTTCTGACAGCTGAAAACTCATACAATCTCTAGTTTTGAGAATGTGTGCACTGAAGAAAGGGTTTAACAGAGGGCATGGCCTTACAATATCCATGTTTTTAGTCTCTTTAGATTGTGGGACATCCTGGTAAAGAGCCAGCCCTACCATGTCTTCTTCCCTGTCCTGCCCATGCCTTCCTGGCAGCATAATTGTCTCAGACACCATTGGTTCCTCTAATGAGGCTGTCAGCTTCCTCATCTTGGAGTGGGTAAATGCCACACGACAGAAGTTAAGGCTGCAAGGATTTCCCCAAGAAAATATATCAATACAGAGTTGTTGGATCCTATCACTCCTCCTCTATAGACCAGCAGCCCGCTAAACCCATGAAGCCTCAACTATGCAGAGGCTTCAGCAAACTATGGGAATGCAATCCTTTGGATATTATAGTACAAACAGGAGTATACTGAAGAGAACAGAGAGGTTATATTACCGCTGTACACGTCACTTGTGAGAGCACGTCTGTGTCCATTTCTGGTGCCCACATTTAAAAAAAAAAAGGATGTTGAAAAGTAGAGAATTTAGAGAAGACCTACAACAAGTATCTGAGGTTTGGAAAGCCTTCCTTACAGTAAGAGGCTTAAGGAACTCGACCTACTTAGATTATTGAAGGGAAATATAAAGGGTGACTAAAAACATCACAACTATTTACTGTAGGGAGATGATATCAGATGGCTCTTTAATTTAGCAGCCAGGGGCATAACACGATCCCGTGGCTGGAAGTGGGAACTTGCCAAATTCAAACAGCAAATAAGAAGCTCATTTTTAACAATGAGGATAATAAAGCATTTGAGCAACTTACCAAGTCGTGGTTTCTCCATTACGTGAAATCTTTAAATCAAGATTGGATATCTTCTAAAAAAAATGCTCTTGTTCAATCATAGGTTATTGGGTTTGACACCGGATTTACTGGCTGAAAATCTATGCCGTGTTATGCAGGTCAGACTACCAGAGATTCATAGATTCAAAGACTCCAAGGCTAGAAGGGAGCGCTGTGATCAAATCTGACCTCCTGTATAACACAGGCCACAGAACTTCCCCAAAATAATTTCTAGAGCAGATCTGTTAGTAAAACATCCAATCTTGATTTAAAAAATGCCAGTGATGGAGAAATCCATCACAACCATTGGTAAACTGTTCTAATGGTTAATTACCCTCACTGTTAAAAATGTATGCCTTATTCCAGCCTCAATTTGTCTAGCTTCAACTAGACATTGGATTGGATTATACCTTTCTTTGCCACTCTGAAGAGCCAATTAGCAAATACAATGTAGTCACATCTTACGTGGGGGTTAGGTTCTAAAGTCAGCACGTAAGGCGAAAATTGCGTATAGTCAAAATTACCCTTGAAAACTCCTTAAATCGCCCATAAAGTACAGTATACTGTACATGGTTTTGTGTATACAACCCTGTATATTAATATGTATAAATGTATAATGTATACATTACTGTACAGTATATAATAAAGAGTACATATGCAAAATATAATTTTACAGTACTGTATTTTTAATTACAGGTGGTAATTACAGGGGGTCATCAGGGCTTGATGTTGATCCAGGAGACAGAGGTGACGGAGAGCTTGGGTGACGAAGAGTGAGTCGTAGATGAAGTGGTTGGCTCTGGTTCAGCTCGAGAAGTTGATTGCGTAGGCTCATCTGCTGCTGGTTGTTTTTCCTTGATTGGCAATTGTCGCTGTTGTCTCTTGAGCTGCTCAAACACTTCTTGGTACGGTCTCAAATTGTCCATAATACTATGTGTGATTTTGAGGCTTCGTTCCATAGAGGGATCATATTCAGAAATTAAATCATTCAAGTGTTTTGCTGCTTGGAACACTTCAGCAAATTTATGAAGATTCCAACTTGCTGGCTCTTCCTGTTCATCGTCATCATCTTCGTCTTCTGTAGATGATTTTATCAGTTCCTCTAACTTTTTGTTAGTCAATGTTTCTCTATGGCTCTCAATTAATTCTTCAATTTCTTCCTCAAGGATGTTGACGAAGCCATCACCACCCACTTGCCTGGCCACCTGAACAATGCATTTAATTTCTTTGTCAATGGTCGGGAAATCCTTAAAATCATTCACACATTCTTTCCATAGGTTTCGCCAACATGCATTGACTGTTTCAGGCTTGATTGCATCCATTGCCTGTATAATATAAGTGATGCAATTGACAATGTTGAAGGATTTCCAACACTCCATCACATTAAGAGTGGGATGAGCATCCATAGCGCTATGTAGCCGTGAGAATGTAAGCCTCGTGTATGCAGCCTTGAAACAGCATATCATGTCTTGTTTGAGAGGTTGAAGGTGGTATTGGGGGGGAGAAAGATGACTTCAATGTTGTTATGTGAAAACCAGAGCGCTTCAGGGTGGCCAGGAGCATTGTCTATGATCAGCAACACTTTAAAATCAAGTCCTTTCTCTTCAAGGTACTGCTTGACCTCCGGAATGAAACACTTGTGGAACCAATCCAGAAATAATGCTGCCGTCACCCAAGTCTTTTTATTTGATTGCCAGAACACAGGCAGGAGATTTTTGTTCTTGCCTTTTCAGGCACGGGGATTTGCAGCCTCGTAGAGTAAGCCCGGCTTTATTAAATGCCCAGCCACATTGCCACAAAACAACACAGTCACACGGTCTTTAGCTGCTTTGAAGCCAGGGGCTTGTCTTTCTGATTTTGAAATGTAAGTGCAGTTGGGCATTTTTTTCCATAAGAGCCCAGTCTCATCAGCATTAAAAACTTGTTCCAGAAGATAGCCCTTTTCTTCCATGATTTTCTTTAATTGTTCGGGGTAGGCTTTTGCTGCCTCTTCATTGGCAGATGCAACTTCACCAGTAGTCTGCACGTTTTTGAGGTTGAAGAGGTTCCTAAAACTGTTAAGCCAACCTTGGCTGGCTTTGAATTCCTTCTCATGAGAAGGCTGTCCCTCTTCAGCAGGGGGTTTGGACAGTGCATAGAGGCTAAGAGCCTTTTCTCACAACATGTTGCCATCGATAGGCACATGTTTACGGTTTATGTCTTCAAGCCATAAGTTTAATGCCTTTTCAGCCTTCACTAAAGTCTTATCACACACCTGGCTCGTCACCTTAGCAGTTACTGGAGCACTTGATGCCACGGCTTGACGAATTTCTCTCTCGAGAATCTTGATGGCATGGATGCTAAATTCGTTGTGGCCATATTTACGCACCACATTGGAGACCAATATACCATCTCTCAATAAGTCCAAGACAGCCAGTTTTTCCTCCAGCATTGGAAGAGAGCGCCGTTTCTTCGGTTGAGCACCAGATGAAGTAGTTGGCTTGCATTTAGGAGCTATGTTGTACAAAAAATACATACCTTTAAACACTAGAATCACACTCAGCATGGCGAGATGCTCACACTATGAGAGGCACGCAGGAACTGAGACAACTGAGGGAACTGCAGATTCACGACTCCCATCTCACGCTCACTCCAGGGCATACACTCATTGGGTGGAATCGCCGGCACTATTTACAGGTATCTTGTTGTTTTTCTTTTTCTTTTTGCCAAGCGCGTATAGTTGAATTTGCTTAAGTTAAATGTGTGTATGATGGCAACTCACCTGTATTTGTTCCCCACCATGGATGGCACATAATGGAGGCTTGGGGAGGCTAAACCTCACATCATGGGAGGGTGGGGGGTGGGGAAGGGCAGTGGTGAATTACCACACGGGCCCACGGACCTGTGCCCAGGTGCCCCGGCCAATTTGTGGCTGCCAGAAAAAATGTCCCCCCATTATCCTCCCTCTGGTGGCCCTGACCAAGCTCTCAGCCCTCTCCCTCAGAGCAATGAGTGGGAGTGTGGCCTCATCCGGAAGAGGCAGGGCCTTCCCCAGAAGAGGCAGGGTTGGGGCTAGCCTCCCTGAGGGGAAGATTTACTCCCCCGCCCATGTTCCCCATATCGGTACTTATAGACTGTGATCAAGTCTGTTTGTTAAACTAAACAGACTGAGTTCCTTGACTCTAACACTATAAGCCACGTTTCTAATCCTTTAATCATTCTCATGGCTCTTCTTTGAACCCTCTCCTGTTTATCAACATCCTTCTTGAATTGTGAACACCAGAACTGGACACAGTACTCCAGCAAGTTCCAAATACAGAGGTGAAGTGACCTCTCTACTCCTACAAGATTACCCTGTTTATCCACCCCAGAGGTGAAGTGACCTCTCTACTCCTACAAGATTACCCTGTTTATCCACCCAAGGATCATATTATTCTTTTTGGCCACAGCTTCCTACTGGGAGCTGATGTTCAGCTGATTATCCACCACAATCCCAAAATCTTTTTCAGAATCACTGCTTCCCTGAAGGGGTCCCCCCATCTATCCTGTAAGTAATGCCTCCTTTCTTTGTTCCTAGATGTATATATTTACATACATTAAAAGGCATATTATTTGCTTGCACCCAGCTTACCAAGTGATCCAGATTTCTGTGTGTCAGTGACCTGGCTTCTTCATGATTTACCACTCCCCCAGTTTTTGTGTAATCTGAAAACTTCATCAGTGATGATTTTGTGTTTTCTTCCAGGTCACTGATAAAAATGCTAAACACAATAGGGTCAGGAACCAATCCCTGAGACACCCCACTAGCAACACACCTGCTCAATGATGATTCCCTATTTACAATTACATTTTGAGATGTAATGGTCTTGTCTGGCTTCAGATCTATTAATATTCCTTGAATTTCTGGTTCTTTGCACTCAGGGGCCCGCCTCCACACAGGATGTACAGTTTTGTTATTTAATTAGAGATTAAGACTTGGCAAAAACACTGAGGATTACACATTTAATTAGTATGTTAATTTGTTTGAAGCTCTACTGATAGCATTAGCAGCTTTATTTATATTCTTCATCAGTTTCAAAGTACTGAATTTATTGTTGTGTTTTAAATTGTTTTTAAAAGCTCATCTGCAGAAATAATTTCTATGCTAATAGTAGTAGCAAGAAGTCACAAAACAGTGAGATCTACTAAGGGAGAGGGCAGAGGAAGAAGTGATACAAATTCAAAACATATACAGCAAGTCATAAAATTGTTCGTTGCACAAATGCTGTACAGAACAATGTTATTTTCGGTTAATTGTTACATATCCTGTTGTAAAGGAATTCCCCATAATCTGAGTACTTAAAAGTATACTGCAGTGTTTACCTATAAACTGTCTTTGTTCTTTTTGAAACACTTTATAATCCTTGAAAACAGAAGTCTCTTCTGAAACAAATAGTTATGTTCATTTTGTAAAATGTACAAAGGTTATTCAAATTATACAATAGATACTGAACGGTTTAAACGGTACTTTCAAGCCAAACTGCCGGAATCTTATGACTCCAGCAGAAATCTTTACACAACTTTTCAAAATTGTTATCACGCAGCAATAAAAGTGACCTTGAACTGAAACAACCAAGCATTCTTCACTGTCAGAGGAGGAAGGAAGTTGGCTGGGTAAGCAAAACTGCTCACAGAGAAAATAGAAAATTGAACGGCTCTCACTGATTTAGGGTTAGATAGTAACAGCTGAAGATGACTACTCCTATAATTTATGTTTATTTTCTTCCCTAGTATTCAAATTAAAAAGTCTATATTTGTTAAAGATTAGGCATACAAATGTACCCGCTCCCACACATTTGCTACTGTCTTCTATATTTTCTAAATGGTGCATGGGTTTTCAATAGGTAAGGCCAAACTGGATCTCAGTTACAGCATTACAAATATGTAACTCCACTGAAGTCAATAGGCTCAAAAATTTTCCCATTTAAACAGTTTTCATTGACTTTACAGAAGGTACCATCAGACCCATGTTTTATAATCTACATTTACATCAGTGAAAGAAACAGAGCAGAATTAGACTCACAGTACCTAAGTAAAATGTCATGTTACTTAAAAAATTTGGATAAGTTTAAATAAGTTTTTAATTATAAGAAAAAATATTTTTGCTGAATAGTGCTTTGGTTTTAGGTAATGAAATGAAATATATCACCTTAAAGCAAAATAAATGTCTTTAAAGTGACAGTATCTGGACACAGTATTTCAAACGAAGGTCTGGTCTACACTACAAGTCAACCTAATTCCGTAAGTGTCTACGCTACAAGGTTGCTCCTGCCGATGTATGTGACCCACTACACCAACCTACTAACTCCACCTCTGCAAGAGGAGTAGGGCTTATATTGATGTAGTTAGGGCAACTCAGTGTCCCTGTAGACACGGTTACTTACATCGCCTGATGGCTTTCAGCCCTGTGCCAGGTTCACAGCTTGAGATCTCCACCCCAGGGCTGACAGCCCAAGATGTCATTCCCATGGGAGGCTCACCGTTGGAGCCCCCTGTGCCACTGCAGTGCTGTAAATGTAGAGAAGCTCTCAGTACCATAAAAGTACCAGAACATGTTAATAAATGATTCACAGCTCTCTCCAGTAAAAAACAAAATGCATTTCTTGGATAACGGTTTGAATATAGGAAATGATGTCTTCCTACATAATATATATTCCCATTGTTAAGATTTAAAATCTCTCTGACAAGTTCCAATCGTAAAGAAAGACAGATATGTGCATGTTTTGAAGGTTAAAATAGCAACGTTTTTTATTAAAATAACCATACAAAATTGAACTTAGCACCTGGCAGGCAATCCTTGCCTAACTTGACCCATTTGTATTGTTCCTCTGCAGTGTCATTTGACCCCTGTTAGTCAGCTGATGACTGTAACCCATGCTGTGGCCTAATTCAGTTGATCTACATGCATTGGGATCAGCCTTGGAGATTGGTACATTGGGCCGAGCTGTACTCCTCTTACTTGATGAAAATGGTTAAGGCCTTACTAAATACACACTGTTAAGAGGTCCATGTGAAATGAGATGCACAGTCCAGTTCTTAGTGTGTAAAGTAATCATATCACCAAAAAAGATCCCACTAGCATAACTGATAATAATTAGCTGTTAGTCTCAAAAATAGGTTAAAAAAAAGCCAGGATAAAAATTTGTAAGCATTCCCCCCTCCCTCCTTTTTTAAGGTACTGAAATTAATGAAACTGTCATTGAAATGGCAA
The DNA here is from genome assembly GCF_016161935.1 of Mauremys reevesii. Lineage (NCBI taxonomy): Eukaryota > Metazoa > Chordata > Testudines > Geoemydidae > Mauremys > Mauremys reevesii. The sequence goes on from NC_052625.1 coordinate 163,717,477, forward strand.
AAATTGAAAATTTTGAAGATGCCTTAGGTTTAATGGACACAGAATCTAAATCCTGTCATTCAGCTAGTCATTCAAGGTTAGGGGTTGAGACACATTGGTAGGGTTCGGCGTAGCAGCTTTTACTGCCCTGCTGGATCCATTCTGTAAATAACCGATGACTTCACTTTCCTGGACTGTTCATCCAACTCCGCACATCTCATCACTGCCGAATGTGCGAAGCTAAGGCTGACTCTTACAAAATACAGAATCAATGACCATAAACTACAGATTAAAACTGGGAGACCCAGAGTGCAGAGGAATTATTGTGCAACCAATGTGACTAGGATTTAGATATAGAGAAATTCTCTACTGTCCAAGACACATTTGAGAAAGATATTTCATTGAATTATTAGAAACGCTAAAATACTTTCTATAAAAATAGAGAAAAAATATTGCATTACCCCTGGTGGAAAGGAAAGATATAGCAGAAATAGCACCAGCCAAATTTGACAAGGATATGGGATAAAATCTCAAACATAGTAAGAAGATCTGACCTCCAAATTGTATCTGCCTTTCAAATAATTGAGGGGCTCTGTCATTTTCTCACTTTGGCAGCACTTCCGCAGCTCAACATGCCAATAAAGCACTACTGAAATGAACTGTGCTCTTCTACGGCCTGCATTACAATATTACAATAAATGAGGAGAGGACCAAGATTAGCCCATTCACAAATGTAATTACGGTATTACAGCTCTATTCTCACTAGTGCAGCTCTATTCTGAATAGTGACTGTAAAAAATGGCCTTATGTAGTTCCATGTTGACTATCTCTCTATGATTCTGGACAAATCTGTTTGGTTTACAAAAAAAAGGGGGGGGGGGTTCTATTTTAGCTGCCAGCCCTGCTAACTCAGCTCTGAAAATTAAGCAAGATTCTTTCCAACTTGTGCATTATTCATGGCAATAAAGGTTCTACAGGCTAAATTAGACCACACCATGTCTTATAAATACCTGTTCAAACCTATTCCCTTTCTAGGGAAAATATGCTGTTTTGCAAATATTTAAAAAAAAACTGTACAGCTGTTTCACAGAAAAGCCTACCACTTCTATGCTCTGGAGTAGGGATGTGAAATTGTTGCAGGGGGGACTGCACTGGTGTCAGGGATATGTCTTTTTCTTTCTGAAAACCCCTTCCTCATTCACTTATACACCCTCCAACTTCTGCAACAAATAAGGGAGGAGTCCTACAAAGAACAGTCTCCTTCACTATACAACCCTGATTCATTCCCAGGGCACTGTCCCTCCTGTGCCATGAATGAGGCAGAGGTCTTACAGAAAGAATAATATGTGACCATGTAATTAAAGAACATCGTAATGCACAGGTGGCAAGAGGGCCAAATTAAGGTTGCACAGGCAACTGTAAATATGACATTTCCTAACTTTTGAGTGCTTGACTCTGCAAGCTAAATAAAATTATCTTAATGTAGTAGGATCTTTATGTAATTTTTTTTTTAGGAAACACTAAACCAATTTAAAGGCAACAAAGAATTCTGTGGCACCTTATAGACTAACAGACGTTCTGCAGCATGAGCTTTCGTGGGTGAATACCCACTTCTTCAGATGCAAGAAGTGGGTATTCACCCACGAAAGCTCATGCTGCAGAACGTCTGTTAGTCTATAAGGTGCCACAGAATTCTTTGTTGCTTTTACAGATCCAGACTAACACGGCTACCCCTCTGATACTTAAACCAATTTATTATGCCCAACTATAACAGTGCCCCCATCATGAATGATGAGCAGGATGTGAACCTTGAGCCTTCAGCACCACAGCAGACTGCTGCTACTGGAGGTACTGGACTAACTACACAAACTAGCAGCACAAGAAGGCTGCTATTCCAGAGAGTACATGAGTCACTGGGATCACGTGTTCAATCTGGAGGATGGTCAAGAGGGGCCTGGCCTGAGTATCTTTGCCCCCAGGAATCAGAGAAACTCCTGTCCCATGCAGCACTTCCAGAAGGGTAGATGGGATGTGGAGGTCCCATGCTAGGTTCAGGTGATGAGATATGGGGAAAGCTCAGCCCCTTACCCCGATTGCTACAGTTGATCAAGTAGCTCCTAGATATTCCTAATGCAGCGTGTGCTACTGCTGCTGCTTTGGTGACACTGGGAGACAGCAGAATTTATTCAGCTCTTCAGAATGTTCTGATTCAGCTGCTATTTTGACAGCCTGCCAAAGTTTTCCTACATACAACAGAAATTAAGTCGCAATTTTTAATCATTTATAATTCAGCTAAGCCAAAATGGAATTACATAGGACAAAGACAAGTTAGGAACAATAAATAAATGGATTGTTACCAGCTCCCCCTAAAATATGTTAATGTTTGTGTTATGAGTATACAGTACCAAAATGTATAGGATGTGTCATCTGCTTGAATCAGTGTTATGAGAACCTTATATTTTATTTTAAATTTGTATTTTTATACATAAGATTTTGTATTTTAATTTAGAGACTGTTCAAAATGCATAATTATACACATCCACACTATAAATTTTGATAATTTCCTCAAAGTATCCCTAGTAGTTACAGCATGCTATGCAGTAATCTCTTACCACATTTCAACTTTGAAGTTGCTAAAAGTACCACTAACAAAGCTGTACCACTTTTTGATTAGTTTAGCACATTTATTTCATTGTTGATATAATGATATAATGTTGCCGTGATGTTTTTCAGAGTTTGAAGGCTGCTGTTTCACATGCTGACTCTTCTTATACATGACAAAATGCATCAATGATTCATCAGTGCAAGGACATTGAAAAGGCTTTTAAAGCACATTAATAAAATACTTTTAAAGCACATTAATAAACTCTGAAGTTGCTAAGAGTACTGCTAACAGAGCTGTACCACTAACAAACAAGCAACCTCAACAGCTGATACAAAAGCACAGGGCGGCTGGATTTTTAGTTCATTATGTGCTTTTCAGCTAAAAAGATTGAAAGCTTTGGCATTTGTTTACCTCCTCCCCTTCAGTTCACACCTCTAGTTGATCTGTTGGTCATTACATAAAATTTGCAGGTGTTCCTTTGTTGTTCTCTTTTGGACAACTTGTTATTAACCTTTCAGATTTGAGTTTGACATATTAATTCAAATTACCTATTCCCAGTTAATGTTATTTTTTTAAAAAGCAGACTTTAGTGAAAGAGATTATGCTATTAAAATAAAAAACAATTAGAATAATACTGCATTACTATAATATAGACCCCAATCTTAGAAATACTTATGCATCTGCTCAACTTTACTCCTGTGTTGTTCCTATTGATTTAATTGAGACTTCTCAGGACAGGGAAGTTAAGCACACATGTGTTGCCAGGGTGAGGGCTGTAGCCCTTGTTTCAACTTGAAATGGTGCATCTAACTTTAAAGATGTGAATAGCCCCACTGAAGTCAACAAGGCTTTTAGCTCTTATGCTTAAAGGTAAGAATGTGCTTATGTACCTTGCTGAACTGGGTCCACAGTTCTCAATTTCCCCAGCACTTTGGAGGACAGGATTAGAATTCAAAATGACCTTGACAAATTGGAGAATTGGTCTGAAATCAACATAATGAAATTCAATAAAGACAAATGCAAAGTACTTTACTTAGGAAGGAAAAATTAAATGCACAACTACATAATGGGCTATGCGGGAGTATTGCTGAAAAGGATCTGGGGGTTATAGAGGATCATAAACTGAATGAGAGTCAAATAATGTGATGCATTTGCAAAAAAAGATTAATACCATTCTGGCAGGTATTAACAGCAGTGTCATATGTAAGACATGGGAGGTAATTATCCTGTTCTACTCAGCAGTGGGGAGGTCTCAGCTGGACCAATTCTGGTCACCACACTTTACAAAAGATGTGGACAAACTGGAGAGAGCCCAGAGGAGAGCAATAAAAATGATCAAAGGTTAGAAAACCTGACCCATGGGCATCAGGTAAACATGCCCTTGGGGGAGGCTAGCCCAGAGCACACCACCCCCACAAACTCCCCGCGGACGCTGATCCCCCCCTTCCCTGACCTCTACGCATCCCCAACGCTGGGTGGGCGGGTGGGCAGCACGGCTGGAGCACCCTCAGGTCCAGTGTGATCCTAGCGCCAGAAGGACAGGTGGCCTGGCATGGTCTTGTGCACCCCAACCCCCAGCCTGCTTGCCCCAGCCTCTTGGCCACAGAAGGGAACAGCAGGCAGGAGGGGCCCTGGTGGAGTGTGGGCGGGGCCACATTAGGCTGTCTGGGGAGCCATGGCCTCCCCTGCCTACGATACTTGCCACCCATGACCTGACCTACAAGCAAATGGGCATGTTTAGTCTTGAGAAAAGAAAACTGAGGGGGGGGGGGGACCTGATAACAGTCTTCAAATATGTTAAAGGCTGTTACAGAGAAGATGGGGATCAGTTATTTTCCATGTCCACTGAAAGTAGGACAAGCAGTAATGCACTTAAATCTGCAGCAAGGGAGATTTAAGTTAAATATTAGGAAAATTTTTCCAACTATAAGGGTAGTTAGGCTCTGATAATAGGCTTCCAAAGGAGGGTGTGGAATCCCCATCACTTGAGTTTTTTAAGAAGAAGTTTGACAAACTCCTGTTAAGGATGATCTAGGTATACTTGGTTCAGCGTCCGCTCAGAGGGCTGGATTTCACAACTTCTCGAGGTCTTTTCTAGCCCTACGTTTCTATGAGTCTGAGATTTACTGCTAAGAGCAGTAAAGGGACTTATCTTTGAGCTTTCATTTAATAGAATTTCTTTTGTAAGAATGCTCCTGCTCCTTATTTTAATTCGTATAGTTGTCTACAAAGGTTTATTTTCCTGATCTATCTTGAATATCGTTTTCTAACCATATATTTTACATCAGATTCTCTCAACCCACAGAAGAACCTGCACAACCTAATAGAGATTCGATAGTAGTTTGCTTACCTGTAGTTTGGACCCCTGTTGAGACACATTCAAAGGTAGAAGTGATTATAGAAGCCAATATTAGTACAGCTCCTGTTGGAGCTGTGTTGTTCAAGACCAGGTTGGGGGTGGGCCTGGTGACGATTGGCAGTGCAGATGTCTGGAGCCTTTATTTACCAGTTCTCACTAGGAGATCATCCTGAGAACATGTGTGTATATGTGTGCGTGCATGGGGCAGTGACAAGTGGAGCAAACAGAAGAATTCAAAGGATAATCAGGGAACTGAAACTCCTGGAGTTTCTGCTCCTCTATTTGGTTATTCCCAGTAGGGGAAAATGGGACTCTAAATGCAAAGTTATCCTTTCAGATCCACATAGCTCTGAGGGAGGAATTTCACTATATTTTTTTCCCTATAAAACCTATCATATAATTTAAAAAATAATCTGTATTTTATTAATGTGCTTTAAAAGCCTTTTCAATATCCTTGCACTGATAAATCATTGATGCATTTTGTCATGTATAAGAAAAGTCAGCATGTGAAACAGCAGCCTTCAAACTCTGAAAAACATCACTGCAACATTATATCAACAATGAAATAAATGTGCTAAAATAATCAACTCCAAAATGTTTCTGCTAATGAATACTTTGCGTGTGAGTGAGGCCAAAGCTCTTCAAAGATTTTCTTTTTTAAAGAAAAAACAAAACAAAAACCTGCTGCCCACCAGAGAGTCAGGCAGAGGATTGGAATTAATGGTCTTTACAAGCTTTCTTCTAAGAAAATTGATTTTGGTGGGGTTTCCACAATGTGGAAGTTGGATGGAGCTTATAAGTGAATCCACACCATTGTTCCTTTCTTTTTCTTTAGAAATGCAGTATGAACATATGGTCAGCGTTTATCATCTATCACACCGGATTACCATATTGAAAATAAGATGCGTAGACAATCACAGTATTAAAGGACATTACTGGATATGAGTTATAGTAATCAAGCAAAGTTCCATTAAACCAGTCAACTTTACAGGTATTTGCTAATTAGATTCATGACAAATTGCAAATTCCCTGTGGTTTAGTACAAAATCAGATTTTGCTGGAAAAAAATGATTCCACAGAACCAGTTTTCCAAATTCAGGAGACTGATTTCTCCCATCATTTGTCATGTAAAAACTGCATACTATTTTTCATCTTTGAGGATATAAAAATAGGTTTTATAGGAAACAAAAGTCTTTTAAATCACATAGGGCAGTATGTGACTTTCATATTATATCAGTGATCTCCCACTGTTACATGATTGGAGGTTTTACTATATACACATAAGCACCCATATCTCCACTCCACTTTATAGAAGTGGAGAAATATTCCAAGAAAAGGCCAAGAGAGGAAAATCAGTTTTCATTTCCTCTGCAGAGCAAGTATGTCCCTACTTCAAAATCTTTGAATGGCTGAGGGCCCCAGGAAAAAAATTGGGAAAGGAAAGGATGGCAGAACAGCTTATTCTTCATTCTAAAAATACATCTTAGTTAATAATGCTAAGAGCAAACTGATTTTATGGAGCCAAGTCCTCTGCATCTTTTAAAATTCCTATCTTCGCTTTCCTATTAGGAAAGGAACATCAGATTTTGATTACAAGTATTTGCACTGTAAAAAAAGCAAAAGAAATAATATTGAATTATTTAATGGCACTTTTTTCACTGAGCAAACAGATTTTGTCTGTTGGGATGGTTCATCACAATATGATTAAATAAGCAGATTGCTTTTTGTGTTACTTTTGGGGACCAGCAATCTGGGCTCCTCCTATAAGTAAACAATTTGCACACAAAATTAGAACAATCTAAACTACTGTACTTATGCTGCAACTTCTATTAACTAAAAGCTTTTTCCTATAAACCAGTAAGCATGTAGATCAGACATTCCTGTGGAAAAACAAAACTAAATATGTATTACAATGTGCAGAATCCTAAAATCTGACTATACTACAGAATTTAGAGTCAATGGGAGTTTTCCCTGCATAAAGGACTGCATCTTTGGGCAATTTGGTATATATATATAAAAGTTACACTAACCTCCTCAGTGTTCTGTTACCCCCCTTCCCATGCAAAACACAGTTCAGAATTGAGTCTGGTCAGTTTCCAGACTTCCTTAGAGAAATGCATATGGCACAATGGTTCTAAGAACTTCCCAGTACAATTTGGCAGAAAGGTAGTGCAAATATTTTGTTTAAAAAAAAAAAAAAGCAGCAACCCCAAATCAGACAATTTTTGCCTCGTTTCAGTTTTTGTTACAAACTTAAATCCAGCCCAGTTCCATCAAAAACTTTGCCAAAGTTTTCAGGTCTTCTGAGTAAGCTCAAGCTGAATTTTGAATACAATTAGACCAAGTTTTTAGCAAACCCCATTCTTCTCTTCTAGCTTCTCATACAAACCACATGAAATAGGCAACTTTGACTGATTGTTACTCTGCTTTTTCAAATGTGAAACTCAAAGTAAAAATCAGGATGAACACATGCGAACTGAAGCAGAATATCATTGCTGAAATGTCTATAAACCAGGACTAGGTTGTTTCTTACATTTCTAGTCATTAGCACCACTTTAAAAATATCTCATTTTTCTGCTATTTTATTTCAAAACACTGCATTTCTCACTTGGCATATTATATTCCTATTTGGGCATCCTATACTTGCTAGTTCCCTGTTACATAACAAAGCTGCTCTAACACACAAACAGACCTGCTTTGCTAGAAATACTGAGGATTGTTAAAGTTTTTCCTTTTTTCCTATTGTTTTAAAAACAAATTGCATCTTAATTATAAAGCAATGGCCTCAGATATTTTTGTGTCAGAGAATGGAATTGCTAATTTCCGTATCAATTATACTGTATGCCTATACTTGATTAAAAGTAATTTCATAAGGAATATCAATAATCCAATCTTCTTGTAACATTTTTTGTAAATTCTATACATTTCCTTGTTTTGTGAGCGACAATTGTCAAACCACTCAATCTGCTACCCTAAAAATAAAATTATATTACTATTCATAAAATGAACTACTAAAATAAGGCCACTTTTTTGGTCACCAACACCCTAAGACAGCCCAATTTATTTATTTAAGCCTGCTGGGTCAGATCCTTAAGATTGTGTAATTGAACATAGCTGCACTGAAGATAATTTCTACAAATAAAAGCTAGTCAAGCTCTGGTGCACAAAAAGTTTTCATTAATACTGTGATGTTGCACTCCATATGTTTTATGGAAATATGCTTACGAGTATGAATATGATGTAATTGGAATATGCTTTAGGCAAAAGGTCTCATTTGTAAGGTATCATTACAAAGCTTATAATCTACTGAGTGTGATCATCCTATGTATGCGCATTTATCATTCTTGTATCCGAAACTAGAAATATGAAGTATAACTCTGAGGTCCTATTGTAATTATGCAAATTGTGGGCCACTAATGGTGATTTAGATGGCTCCCATTGATTAGGACAAGTGGTTGTAAATGGCTCTGTTTACTTGCAAACCTTCCTGGGTAGGTGCGGGCCAGCCCTGGAAGAATGGAGGCTGGGGTCTCACAGGACATGTGAACATGTCACCTGATACTGGAATCCATCTTAAACCTGGTGCTTTTCCATTTAGAAGGAGGGGACCCAGAGAAACAAAAGATTCCCGCCTTGTGCCTAAGCTATAAAAGGGGATGGAACAGAACAAAGGGGCTGACAGTCTTGAGAACACCCCTGCTTTCCACCTAAGATGTCTGCTGGAACTAACAAGGACTGTACCGGGGAAAGGATTGGGCTCAGACTAGGAAGGAGTCTAGTCTGTGAAAGAAGCTTATTGGAACAACTCTGAGGGTGAGATTTTACCTGTAATCAGTTTCTTAATGTATTCGGCTTAGACTTGTGTGTTTTTGCTTTATTTTGCTTGGTGACTTGCTTTCGTCTTGAAACCACTTACATCCTACTTTTTATACTTAATAAAATCACTTTTGTTTATTAATAAACCCAGAGTAAGTGATTAATACCTGGGGGAGCAAACAGCTGTGCATATCTCTCTGTCAGTGTTATAGAGGGCAGACAATTTATTAATTTACCCTGTATAAGCTTTATACAGAGTAAATCAGATTTATTTGGGGTTTGGATCCCATTGGGAACTGGGTATCTGGGTGCTGGAGATAGGTAACCTGCTGAACAGTTTTTGGTTAGTCTGCAGCTTTTAACCAAAAACTGCTCAGCAGGTTACCTATCTCCAGCCTCATTGACTTTGATAGAGTTATATTGGATTTATGCCAACGTAAGTGAAAGAAGAATCAGATTTAGTAACTCCAGCAGATCATCTACACCCTATTACAATAAAGAACACCTAAACTGAACAAAAATTAAGACATATCACCATCCCCCAGAGACCTCCACTCCAAAACCCCCTATCTACCTGGACAAAATCAACCCTCCCCAAGAGCCTGTTCAAACAGATGGGCCTTGACTTTTGGCCTTCTAATTTGTTCAAGCTGTGAATTTGGACTGGAATCCAGATCCAGGGTTTTGGTTCAGGCCATTTATCATTTGCATGTTTTTAACAATATATTTGGCATCAGAATATTTGCTCATCTCTATTAGTATGACTTGCCTTTTCTCAAGGGCAGGGATCAGCAACCTTTGGCATGCGGCTTGCCAGGGTAAGCACTCTGGCAGGCCGGGCCGGTTTGTTTACCTGTCGGGTCTGCAGGTCCGGCCGATCGCAGCTCCCACTGACCACAGTTCACCGCTGCAGGCCAAAGGGGGCTGTGGGAAGCGGCGCAGCCTGGGGAATGTGCTGGCTGCTGCTTCCGCAGCCCCATTGGCCTGCAGCAGTGAACCGCAGCCAGTGGGAGCTGTAATCGGCCAAACCTGCGGACGCAGCAGATAAAGAAACAGGCCCGGCCCACCTGGGTACTTACTCTAGCGGGCGTGTTGTATCTCAGTGCTTCTCATGCGGGCATGGTCAGAGCCCAACAATCAATGTGATTGGTAGCAAAGTCATTTATTTCTCTCCAGCATGCTGTTATATACAATTATGGCAGGCAATCAAGCAATTGCTAATTGGTTAATAAGATACACACAGGCACAGCTATAACTTCATAGGGTAATTGTCATCCTGTACAACTTTCTGATTTATTATCCTGTTTACTGCCTACTGGCAGATGAGAACCAGCCCAAGGCCAGCATCTCACTACACAGCTCACAGCCTAATTAGCCCGTCCTTGAAGCCTAAATGCCTTAGCTTCCCACACTCCCATCTGCCAACTTAGCAATACATTCCCACATCTCCCCCCTTTTCTCAAAATCAAAAAAAAAGGGGAAAGGCATTAGCAATACATTCCCAGCTCATAGCATTACATTACTACAATCTATCACAAACCAAAAATAAAACTCTATAAGGCCTACCTATAACCATGCAATCCTTAACATATAACACCAACAACACCAAACAAAACAAAACATAAAACACCAAAAATAAAACAAAATAAAACAAATAAATGGTGTAAATTCTGCAGGGTTCCCCCCTTCTCTATTGCACACCAACCTGTGACAAATTTCTGTTACCAATTCATCCCTCATATGTCAGGTGATCAAACTGACACTGAGGGGGGGGGGGTCCTAAAGAAAACACACCATAAACCACATAAAAATCTTCCCTAAAACAACACAACAACAATTCTGGCCAGAAAACAAACACCACAAACAAAACATAAAACACCAAACACAAATTTAACTCTATTAGCAAATGCATGGTACATTAAATGCTATGCAGCTAGCATCAATTTTCTTTAATATCTAAAAAACAAAAACAAATCTACCCCTACTGGGCAATCAATCATTACATAAAATAGACAAATACCCTTATTGATTTCAGGCAAAACAGGGGAATTACTTCATCAGTTAAATCATTTACATTAATACAGTTGCTTCCTGGCTTGCTTCTGGATTCAAAGCTATTCACAGCTTAAAGTTTCTTACTTTTAACTTCTACTTTTAAACACTGAAGAAAAACATCACCACTTATATGCCCTTAAGCCTAATACAATTTCAATTACATAGCACTATATACATTCTTCAGCTAATTATTCATAGCCAAACAATTGCAAACTAATTTCTTTGCCTAAATTTATTTAGAAACATTTCAAAAACACCAAAAAACTTTACTCTTTAGCATCTTACAAAATTCAACTGCTATTCCCTCTAGCAACCACAAATTAACTTATTACTCTGCCTTAAATTACTCGCTTGTACTCCAACAACCACCTTTCTCAATTTAAATCACCATTCCAAATATCCTCCTGAATATTTGAAATTCCCAAGCTTGTGCTTAATTACCTTTTCTTTCCGCTACACCCTCAAAAGTTTCCAACCTGCTTTCCAATTTCTTTGTCTGTTGCCTGCCCGCCTGGGCCCAATCCTTTTTTCTTCTCCAAGTTCTCTGTCTGTTGCCTGCCTGCCTGGGCCCGATCCTTATTTCCTCTGAACCGTTCCGTCCATGGACACTAGCTTGTTCCACAACCAATTAGCTAGGAGGGTGTACTTTTTAACTAGCCCCCACCCTTCTGGTCTCTTCTGTGAACAGTTATCTGTACTTTCCCACCGTGGGGGCTACATTCTCATGCATATAACTTTAATTACAACATCTACTTTCCGCCTATCTCATTTAATATTGGCTACATCTAGTATCAAACAACCTTACAACTGCCAATAATCAGCACATAACACAAAAAATTACAAAAATCAGGTAAGGCTAACAAAGCACTTTACATAAAGGTACTGTGGGTCACACAGGCCCAAAGCCGTCCTCCCAAATTACCTAAATTTATGCCTAGTAACACCAACTCCTCCCCCCTTTGAGAATACTCAACAAACTTTTGGCTGAGTTTTCTCAAACTTTAAAAACAAACACAATCAAGCTCTAAAAAGCTGGGGTTAAAAATAAGGGGGTAATTAATTCCACATTCATCCTCCCCATGGACCCGGCAGGATTCGGTATGTGAAAGCCCACACCCACCCTAACCGGTCCACATACTGGGGAGGAGCACTGCGAATGTTCACACTTCCACCCAGACAGTGTCCAAGTATGTCTCTACAACCCCAAAATCCAATTAATACCACATTTTTTAGCAGGAGTCCCAAATTTCTTCCTGCCAGTGTACAATTTTTGTTTCTTCACCAGGGTCAGTTCTCAAAGTCCTTTTAGTCAGGAATTTCTGAACTCTGGCAATATCCGTGATATGAGAGTTTATACTTATTTCCCGAAGCAGACGTGGTTCAGCTCCTACGGGGGAAAGGTCACCAGCACATAACCCTGTAGTGGTTTTGCTTCTTTCAAAAAAATTCAATGACACAATGGGGGCATCCGAATGCATGGGGGTTGGGTGGACCAGGGGAGGGCAGCTCCCTGCACAGTGACCCTTCCCCCCCCAACCTTTGGAGTGATGGGGGGTGGGGAAGCAGCGTTGGAGGGAGGGAGTTGCCAAAGGTGGTTGGGGCTGCTAATGGACAAGGGAGAGGTTAACCAGCACGTCACCTTGTCCTTTTTCCTGCTGTCCAAAAGCACTGCAGAGCTAGAAAAGGAAATAGGCCAATCATCAGTAGGCAAATTCTTCTGATGTGGAGGGGTCCTCATTAGTTATACCACAGAGACCGCGGACCCACTGCAAATTGCCTACTAAGCGCTGAACATCATGCAAATTACGAATGTCCGTCCGAATAGTCAAATCGGGATATACCTGTGATGGCACGTGTTCCACCCGAGCCTCCTCTGTTTCCCCGCATTCGTGACACCCCCAGGTCCCGTGGACACGGCATGGCTTGGGAGGGGGTGCATACGGCAAAGCTGTCTCCATAGGCTCGGGCGTATCGGGGGGTAGCGGGACCGTAGCAGGATCAGTCATATCGGGGCTGAGGGCCACATTGGAGGGTAATGGAACCGTAACAGGGGCAACATTATCCAGGTTGGAAGCCAAAGGTATCACTGTGTCCTCGCCACCGAAAAACTCCCTGGCTCCAACCGGCAACACAGAAGGCGTTTCGGATGTTGGGCGGAAAAGCTCAGAAAGGGCCGCCTGCACTCCTGCCTCGGCCGCGAGAGTTTCTACTATCTCCTTCGTCTTATTCCATACTGGACTCAGGGAAAAGGCTTCCTTATCGCCCTGAGCCACCGACTTCCAAAGCTCGGAGCCTAGCCGCTCCCACACAGTTTTATCAAAAATTGTACTCGGCTTAACGAAAAGTCCCCTTCTCTGTCCCCACCGCAGCAGGCGGGATAACGTATCAGAGGGGAGCTTTTCTCCCTGCCGTTCCGCGATGCGTATCAAATATTCATGCACCGTTTTTTCTTCCGCTGATGCAGCGATTCCCATGTTAGCCGCTCTCCTCTGGGCTCAAGTGCGCCTCTCCTTTCGGACGCCTGGGGGCTTCTCCAGCACTCCCCGCCGCGACTTATAGCCGCTCTCCGCCGCGACTTATAGCCGCTCTCCTCTGGGCTCAAGTGCGCCTCTCCTTTCGGACGCCTGGGGGCTTCTCCAGCACTCCTCGCCGCGACTTATAGCCGCTCTCCGCCGCGACTTATAGCCGCTCTCTTCCGCGACTTATAGCCGCTCTCCTCTGCCTGGGTCAGGCCACCGACACTATCATAATTCGATGCGAATCACGTCGGGGTCACCATTTGTTGCGTTGCAATGCTTCTCGTGCGGGCATGGACAGAATCCAACAATCAATGTGATTGCTAGCAGAGTCATTTATTTCTCTCCAACATGCTCTTATATACAATTATGGCAGGCAATCAAGCAATTGCTAATTGGTTAATAATATACACACAGGCACAGCTATAACTTCATAGGGTAATTGTCATCCTGTACAACTTTCTGATTTATTATCCTGTTTACTGCCTACTGGCAGATGAGAACCAGCCCAAGGCCAGCATCTCACTACACAGCTCACAGCCTAATTAGCCCGTCCTTGAAGCCTAAATGCCTTAGCTTCCCACACTCCCATCCGCCAAGTTAGCAATACATTCCCACAGCCGCGGGCCAAAGGTTGCCAATCCCTGCTCAATTTAAAATGGGAAATTATAATTTTGAGGTTGGAGTTGAGGTTTGTAAAATGAAATTGTATATTTTCTACAATGTTTATACGTGCTTTAAATTTATACAGTTGAATTATGCATGAGAGGGGCATGTTTGTGTGTAAGTAAATGGGTAGTGAGTGGCAGAATGATAGGAGATAGGAAAAAATATTCAACCTAGTTTTGAAGATTTAACTTACTCATCTGATATAGACACAAAGAAGATGGGAGCAATTTGTCTGGAGAAAAGTTTCTCATTCCCAACCCCCTCTCTTCACACTTGGATGTAATCAACTCAAGATGCTTACTTGTTTTCCAAACAAGCAAATTATGCTGCTGTAGACATGTATTAAAAGAAATATTATTTAAATGATATTTAAACTCTGATCCTTAATGATACATGCTTAGGCCTTCAGGTCTTGATCCTGCCAGGACTTATGCAGGAGAAGTCAATAGGACTTCTTATGTGCATAAAGTTAAGTATAGGTGGTAACTCATAGGAGATATTGGCCTTAGTTTGCTTTCAATACATCTTTTTGGGGCAAAATTATTATTTTTATGTTTGAACCAACTAGTTACTTTTCCACTAGCTATTATTGCACATGTATAAATGTAGCTGAACTGCAGGCTCTTTCAGTTTGCAGAGATACACAATAACTGTTTGATGCCATTAGATAAAAAGTTGAAAAATCATTTCACCAAATCACTTGACACTTCAGGGTGATGGTGCTGAAGCACCAAGATAGCACCAGATGAATTGAGGGTCATCCAGTATTTCACCCAGTGCTTAGCTAGAGAACAGGGCATAGATAAAGCTTAACCTGACTGAGCTTCAGCCAGCTTAAAACAGATTGATGTTGATAGAATCGAGGAAACGGCAGGAAAATATGACCAGGATTAGATCTGCCTTGAAGTGAAGGTAAACCATTTGGTTACTCAAGTTTACAATGTGGGGGTTTCTTGGATCCCTATCTGCTGTTAGATGATCACATAGAAGCTCAGGATACTGAAGGGCTCTATCTTCAAGAGTGATACAGTGCATTCTTTCACACGTTATTCTATCAATATGTTTTAACCTTCTTCTGGGTAGTCTACCACTGTAGTTGTGAAAGTGGTCTGAGCAGATCTGGAGTTGCAGTTAGCAAAATTTCTCGACAAGAGGAGTGCTTATGATGCTTTTGAAATAAAGCCAGGTTTGTACCTAGATGCCTTTTTTAAGCGTATGAGAAGTGAGAGCCTGTTTTTGAAAATTTTGCCCTGGCTCCCTCATACCTCACTCTTGGAGCAGTAAGATAAACATTCCAAACCAACCAACTGACCACTTAAGCTAATCATTCTTATTTAAAAGATTAGGACACTCCAGATATGCCCCAATAAGCACTGTTTATCTGGGGATATGATAGGACTTTATGTTTTTATTGTCCTCTGAAAAGGGAGCTCTATGAAGTCAGTCACATACTAATGGAAATGCTTCTTAAGGAGTACTGATGTCCCACTAGAACTCAGGTTTTTATAACTATAAATACTTGCTGCATGGCTCAATAACTATATTAACTAAAGTTATATCTTCATGTACTTGTTTCTATGATAGTTAACCTCCCAGAGTAATAGCTGACAATTTAAATTATTCCTACACTTTTGGTTTATATTATGCATTTCTTAGGGTAAATCTACACTCTGAGATGAAGGTATATGTGATGTTATTGACAGGAACTGTGTCCGTATAGATCATTGTTGCAACCAGGGCCCTATGGTTGCACCAGGTCTTGTACAGAGGAGGTCAAGTGGGATGTCTATGAAAAGGTTGTAGTTTTCTGGTTATGATTATGCCATCTGTATGGGTGTATCATTTTTGTATTTGAAGTTATGAATATTGGCTATGTACTTGTATCTCAATGTGTTTGATTCTAAGTAGCCTCAGCGAAGCATTTGGTTAGCTCCGTGAGAAAGGACTATTCTCAGTAAGTGCCCAATCAAGAAACGCTTAACTGACAATGGATTTTGGGAGACGCCAATCCACATCTGAGCTTTCCCGGGAATGTTCAAACTAACACGTAAACAATGGCGTCGGCCTGCAAAAAGCTGAATCATTCATGGACATGTGACTTGCCCAGGTGGCTACAAATTCCATCTTGTTACTGTGATTTTGCACAGGAGAACTAAGGGGTTTCCACCCACAAGAGAAAGAATATAAAAGGCCCTGGAAACCCCTCCATTTTGTGTTCAGCTGGCTCAAGAGATGGCCTATCTATCCTCAAGAGATACCCCAAAAAACAAACAAAACTGGAACAAAGGACAATAACTACAGGGGTGATAGTGACTGCTGGACCCAGACTAGGAAGGAGTCCAGTCTGGGAAAGAAGCTTATTGGAACATCTCTGGGGTGAGATTTCATCTGTAATCAGTTTCTTAATGTATTAGGCTTAGACTTGCGTGTTTTATTTTATTTTGCTTGGTAACTTACTTTGTTCTGCCTGTTATTACCTGAAAGCACTTAAATCCTACTTTTTATACTTAATAAAATCACATTTTGTTTATTAACCCAGAGTAAGTAATTAATACCTGGGGGAACACACAGCTGTGCATATCTCTCTATCATTGTTATAGAGGGCGGACAATTTATGAATTTACCCTGTATACGCTTTATACAGAGTAAAACAGATTTATTTGGGGTTTAGGCTCCCAGAAAGACTGAATACTGGGTGCTGGGAAAGTCTCTGTTAACTAAGAAGCCCCTAAGCTGAGTGGATCTCAGTTTCAGTGAACTGCTGGGGGGCGTGGCCCAACCTCTTGGTCTGTGCTATAGTTGACTGGAGTGTCTTACTCAGCAAGAAAGGAGTGAAGGGAAGCCTTCTCTGGCAGGGGGTGGTTTGTTCACAGTGGTATCCCAGCACATCTAGTGACAGTCTTGAGGGAGTTTCTGTGACCAAACCCATCACAATATAATTTCAGGTTGAGGAGACATGCCCACACTACCTCTGATTGAGGTTGTACACTTAAAATAGAATGTAGCCACAGCAGTGCAAAGAGCAGAAGCGGCTACCCACTCCAGGGTCTCAGATTGGTAAGTACTCGGTATGGCTAGCCCCTTCTGCTGCTAGGCTATTTTTAGCACACAAGCTTGATCGGTGCAAGCATGGTATTCCATCACACACCCCAGGTCAAAGAGTAGACCTATTCTTATTGGCAGCTAGAGGAATTCAGTTACTCTCTCTGTGGCTCAGCTGTAAAATAGGGATAATAATTCTTACCCACTTTAGTAATGCACTTTGAGATCAAAGATGAAAAACATTATCCCTATTCTTATGTAAGTACTAAGGCCCAGAGTTTTAAAACAGTTTAGACATTGATGAACTCAGCTTTGCAATGCCTAACTGATTTAGACACCTAACCCACATTTCCCAAAAGGATTTAGGCACTTGAGTGTCAATAGAAGGGAGGTGACTAAATCCCTGTTGAAAATGATTTTAGGTGCCTAAATCAGTTCAGCATTGCGATGTTGAGCGCTGCAATGCCTATATGCCTTTTAAAAAAAAATCTAGCTACAGGTATTATTATTTATATACATTTACCAAAGGCTCTTAAGCAAAGTCATGGGATAAGAGGAAAGTCCTCTCATGGATCAGTAACTGATTAAAAGATAGGAAACGGAGTGTAAGAATAAATGGTCAGTTTTCAGAATGGAGAGAGAAATAGTGGTCCCCCCCCATGGGTCTGTAGTGGGATCAGTAGTGTTCAACATATTCATAAATGATCTGGAAAAAGGGATAAATAGTGAGGTGGCAAAATTTGCAGATGATACAAAACTACTCAAAATAGTGAAGTGCCAGGCAGACTGCGAAGAGCTACAAAAGGATCTCTCAAAACTGGTTGACTGGGCAACAAAATGGCAGATGAATTTCAATGTTGATAAATGCAAAGTAATGCACATTGGAAAACATAATCACAACTATACATATAAAATGATGGGATCTAAATTAGTTATTACCACTCAAGAAAGAAATCTTGGAGTCATTGTGCATAGTTCTCTGAAAACATCCACTAAATGTGCAGCGGCAGTCAAAAAAGCCAACAGAATGTTGTGACTCATTAGGAAAGGGATAAATAAAACAAAATATTATGTTGCCTCTCTATAAATCCATGTCATGTCCACCTCTTGAATACTTTGTGCATCATCCCATCTCAGAAAAGATATATTGGAAAAGGTACAGAAAAAGGGCAACAAAAATGATTAGGGGTATGGAACAGCTTCCATATAAGGAAAGATTAATAAGACTGGGACTTTTCAGCTTGGAAAGGAGACATGTAAGGGGGTATATGATAGAGATCTATAAAATCATGACTGGTGTGGAGAAAGTAAATAAGGAAGTGTTATTTACTCGTTCTCATGACACAAGAACTAGGGGGTCACCAAATGAAATTAACAGGCAGCAGACTTAAAACAAACAAAAGAAAGTATTTCTTCATACAACATACAGTCAACCTGTGGAACTCTTTGCCAGAGGATGTTATAAAGGCCAAAACTATAACAGGGTTAAAAAAAGAACTAGGTAAGTTAATGGAGGTCCATCAATGGCTATTAGCCAGGATGGGTAGGGATGCAAAAACATGCCCTGAAGTGTCCCTAGCCTGTGTTGCCAGAAGCAGGGAATGGGCGATGGGGGGTTGATCACTTGATTACCTCTTCTGTTCATTCCCTCTGAAGCACCTGGCATTGGCCATTGTTGGAAGATTGAATACTGGGCTAGATGGACGATTGGTTTAACCCAGTATGGCCATTCTTATGTTCTGTTCTAATTACAGTAGCACTTAAAGGCCCCAGTCAGGATCAAGTCTACAATGTACTAGCTGCTGCATGTATGTATAAAAGGTAAAATGGTACGGGGAAATGGATGCAAAAGTACAGAAAAAGTGATCAGGATGATGATGATGATAGTACATTTGGGTTTGTCCCACTTCTATAATTATTCAGTTAAATATTATTGTTGCAAATTAAACTGACTTACCGACTCTTCATAGAAAAAGAACTAATGTGTCTGATCTCAAAATGTATGAACCAGATCTTGAAATAATTATTTTGATTAGCTCTTACTAAGGTGGGTAATCCCATTAAAATCAAAGGGATTATTCACACTGGTAAGAGTTGCAGGATCAGGCCCTGTTACAATATCTAATTGCCCTGAAAGCCATCATTTCTTTACCCTGTAAGGCAGTGGTTCTCAAACTTATTTGATCAAGGACCTCTTCTTTGTGTCTGTATTTATTTATGCCTCCTCCACCCCCCAAGTACACATACCTCCACCCAGCTCTGAAGGCAGCGCCATGCCAGTAGCAGCCCACAAGTAAGGGCAGAAACATGAAAAGTAATATTCATCAATATCACTTTTCACAGCAGACTTAGCATCCCATTGCCACCCTTCCTTGTGCGCTGCTGCTACCACCCCAGGGCTGGTGAGGCAATGCGTTTGGGGGGAGAACCCGAGCCCGGGCTGCCTCCCTGTGAGGAATTGGGGGAGGAGGAAAAGAGAGCCTGAGCCCGGGTGGTGAGGCTCCAGCTGTCAACTTTATCCCCAGCTCTTGGGTGTGCATAGCCGTTCTGCATGAGCCCCAGCCACCCAGGGCTGATAGCCAGAGCTCTTAAAAACAAAACAAAACAACCCCACCCCAACTTGCACTTCCCTTGACACAGTCCCATGCCTCCCTTGGGAGGCCCACCCCAGAGTTTGAGAACTGCTGCTCTAAGGTAAGTAATTTAGGGTAAGATTTTAAGAGTGATAGGAGCTGAGTATTTTTAAATACATGGCCCTTAATTTTTACTTAAAAGTAACATATCTGTTTATTATTAATATTCATCATTATTATTGTATTTTATCTTCAGCAATATTCTCAGGGGTGAAATCCTGGCCCTTTTGAAGTCAATAGCAAAGTCTATTTTTCTTTTACAGAGCAGAGTCCTGAATTGCAATTTGACGTCAACATATGTACCACTTCCACTGGAATACTTATAACGTTCTCTGTATAGAAGAATTTAGCTTTGAGCAAGTTACCTAAAACAATTAGGAGTAAAGAGCATCTCTGTAGCAGGATCATATGTAGGAGAATGTAATAAATCAGCTTTGCTCCTCCAAATATTCGTGCGCATGTTTAACTTTAAGCATGGGTAGTGCCATTGCAGTTAATGACACTATGCATATGAACAAAGTCACATATCTGCTTAGCTGTTTGCATGATCAGAGCCTTAAATTTCTATATATAAAATAGTTTTGTAAAATTGAAATAAGATGCCCTACTAATAGTGGCAGTTAAAATAGCATCATTTATAATTTAGTTCATTAAAATTTTAAAGTAGCAATAGCATAAATTTCAAATTAGTTTTACAAAGTCTCAACCTGACTGAAAGCAGTGACTTAAAAAAAAATCAAGTGATTTAAATCGTTATGTCAATTAATTATTTAAATCACTTCACTCCAGCCATCCCTTTCATCTTGCCACTTCTTGACTCCAGATATCTGGTGTTTGCCTTCCCCAGAGATCCCCATGAGCCATGGGACTGGAAAGCCATGGAATCCCTCTCCAGTTTGCAACCCCAAATCTCTGCCACCTAATGACGGAATTACCAGGATATTAATGTGGTTCAACCCTGTTCTGGAGGAAATATACCTAGGATTACAATTACATATTAAAAAACCCAAATAAATAAATAAATCATACAAAATGGGTTCATTCATTAATTTTCCCCCCAAAACTGGCTGAATCAATATGGTCATATAATATACCTAATTCAGCTACTATTTGAGAAAATCTTATATTTGCGACCAAATCAGCATGACCCACACATTTCACAATGGAAAAAAATCCATTTGGCTGGCCAGCTATAAGAATAGAGTTATTTTACTAAATTTCTCCATTAGTATTTGCTTTGTATACACTGCATTTTTATCTTGTTATTGCTGTGTAAATTTTTTGTCAGGTAAGTAGATAATGCAATATACATTTCCAAAACAAATCAACATAGAATGAATGCCTTAAAATACTTTCTTTCCTCAGTATAATGAAACTAACTTTACACCTGAGGGACAGAGTAGCAGTGAAAACCTTTCCCCAAAAGGTTAAACATACTGTACGATGGATACAAAACTAGAGAGACTAATGCCTAGAGAGATTAGAGGAATTCTCAGAAACTGAATAGGGCCTGCAGAATTTGGCACTGGGATTCATATAGGTGTTCCAAGTGGAGACCCGGCCCCTTTCTGACCGGTACTGCAGTCAATGGCCTGTTATTAAAATAGCCCCATTGTACTAGGCACTGTGCAAAAACAGAACAAAGTGTAGTCCCTGCTATGACACAGAGGCCCAATGGTGGTTCACTATTCTGTGCCAGCAGCTCTTGGCAAGCCTGACATGCTCACTATACCTAACACACTGTTGTCATGATATATATCCAAAAGGTGGCATGTAATATGTCATTGGACAACTAATAACTTATTAATATTCTTCGAAAGTGTATGTGTGAGCTGCGTACAAAAAGTAATGGATTTGTGCTAGAATTATATTCTTAAAATGTGCTTGGTAAGCAATGCATAAATGCAATCTGCCCTAGACAATGGAATGTGTATTTGCTTGGCTGGTTGTCAAGCAGAGACAATGAAAGTGCATTTACATTAAAAGGTAAACAAAGTCATCAAGCTAACAAAGGGAAAAGGTAATGACTCAACTATTACCAGCAGAGAAGAAAACAGCATGAAGTCTTCACAGACCACATGGCTTTTCTCCCTCTGGGAATACAGTTCAAATGGTTTATTGGACTATGTAGACCATGGAGCTGAACCTGAAATGATAAATAACTGAATAATTGATTGTATGCACTATTACTGTATTATAAAAGTATATCAGGTAAGGTCTTCTGTGAAAGCTAATGACAGACTGGTAATTAAAATCATTGTAGAATGTATGTATTAACACAATATACAGAATCATATATACTCACTGATATTATGCTTTAACATCTATGACCCAACAAGGGAGAGAGAGGTTCTCTCCCAGACCGAAAGGAAGGCAGCTGTCTACCTGTCTCCAATTAAATTAAACAATATGTGACAAAAATAAAATTGAAGCCCTATTAACACATGAATCAGCAAGGGGACAGAAAGTTCACAGGAAGGGAAGAACAGCATGGGGTCATGGTCTGGGGCCAAAGTAGTGAGTGTGTGAAAAAGCATTAGAAGAAGCCATCTTGGCATCCACTACTGGACAGACACAAAGAGCAGGAGCTCTTGCAAGGTGATAAAGCTGGGTCCTTCAACAGAGGAGGTTGAAGTCGCTGGGAACTGAATATAAGTAAAAACATTGCCTAGGCAAAAGTCTTTCACTTAAGAAGAGAATGGAGACCAGCACCTTGCACTTCAGTGGAAGGTCCTGACCAAAAGAAAGTCAGCCATGGCTGGAAAGAAAAAAAGATTGATAAGAACTCTCCCTTGAACCAAGGCTGTAACTTGTTGCGTGAAGTATTAGCCACTAGAAAGTATATTTACTTTTATTTGCTTGTAACCACTTTGTCTTCATCTCTTGTACATGAACTCAGTTAAAACCTCTCTTTTTATGTCTATTTTTTGATTAAATAAACTTGCTTTATTTTTAATCTAAACAACCCAGTGCTGGGTTAGAGAGAAGTGATTGTTAACTCCAGTTATAGTAATAAACTATGCCTTTGTCTCTCTAAAGGAGACAGAACCCTTGTTAATTCTGAGCATAGGCGCCGACTCCATGGGTGCTCCGGAATTGGAGCACCTACAGAAAAAAATTGGTGGGTGCTCAGCACCCACCAGCAGCTCCCTGTGGCCCTGCCCCGCCCCCCTGCTCCAGCTTACCTCTGCTTCCTCCGCAATCATGCCACAGCATCCTGCTTCTCCCCCCCGCCCTCCCAGGGTTTGCAGCGCAAAACAGCTGATTTGCGGGAGGAGGAGGAGGGGAACGGGGCACGTTGGGGGAAGAGGCGGGGCTAGGGTGGGGATGTGGGGAAGGGATCCAAGAGAGGCAGGGAGGGGGGTGGAGGGGATGGGGTTGGAATGGGGATGGGGCCAGGGGTGGGGGGGCGCAGGCACCCACCAGCGCCGGAGAAAGTTGGTACCTATGATTCCGAGTGTTCCAGGAAAGGGTTGGACACTCCAGGACAGATGTTTTGGGGGAAACCTGGGACTAGGGTCACTGTGCAAGTAGTAACCAAGGCAGGTGGAGATTACAGGGGGGCCATTGTGTTGCAGGAAGGCTGCCAGTGTCAGGGTACTGAACCAAGGGCGCACAGCACACAGACACTCAGGGAACTGCATCCTTGTCTGCTGGCTGTTCGTGTCCAGGCTGTGAGCCACAGCAGCAGAGCATTTAAGGCTCATAGGGTTACAGGGGAGGTGGCAATGCAACCTCTTATCAAAAGGTGGCTGTAGAGGAGCAGGGAAATCGTGGAAGATGTTGTTACGGCTGAGCTAGAGGAATGAGCTTTCTCAGAGCCCGGTCACTGTCGGGCATGCTGTACTAGCCTGTACTGATTACAGCCAGTTGGAACCGCTTAGTGGAAAGTCCCTGACCTCAGGCCACGGGAGGCGGCCCCGGGCAATTCCAGGGAGGGGAAAGTCCCTTTTTAATTATGTATGAGCTAGTTTGCTAGTGATTGATAAATAGGCGTGTACGTAGTGCTTGCTTTTGGACTTCACCCCAGGCCGAGCTTCAGGGCGCTGGGTTCCACGTTTCAGTGACAGCAACGCTCGGAGTCCCCATTGCGGGTGTGTCACTTTCCCTTCAATAAAGCCTATAACGCACGGTGTGTGTCAGCCTCGTCCTTTCAGAGCACCTTGAGAGGGCCCCCGGCTCCTCTGGTACGCAACAAGTGGCGCAGCGAGCAGGGTGCTCTGAGAGACGATGCCGTTCTGGCTGAAGGTAGGGGAGGTAGGGAAGCCGTCGCTGTCCCTACAGCGCGTACCGGGGTGGCTCCAAACGGAGCGTTGGGGAGCGGTAGCGCGGATGGTGGCGGGCTGGGCGGCTCCAGCCGAATGGCCGGAATTCCAGCAGGCAGCTGGCGTCACGCCCGACCAACTGCTCGAGGGATTGCAGAGGTTGCGGGCAAACCGGCGCTCTGGGACGGAGCGGCGAGCAATGGGAGAGCTGAGTTGGCTTTTCCTTACCGCCCTCCGGGCCCAGGAGGAGGAGGTGCTCCGCCTGCAGCGGGTCCTGGAGGGAAAGCGGGCGGAATACGCAGCGATGGCCGAGGCCCGCGCCGTGGCGCAGGAGGTGGTCACCTCCCAGGCAGAGCGTGCCCAGGAGCTGGCCAGGCGCTGTGAGGTGTTAGTGGCCCGAGTAGCAAACAAGCGGTGCCTCAAGCTGGGACGCCGCCCGGTAACCACAGCGCAGGTCCGCGCTGTGACTGCAGCCCCCTCTTGGGACCCCGCGGCCTGGGATGGCCACATATGGGATTCTTCCTCCTTCTCCGAGGAGGGACCGGCATTCCCGGTAGCTCATGCCCGCCCTGTGCGGGAACTACGGGCGGAAGGCAACCAGCTACAACTGCCTATCGTCCGGACTTACAAAACAACGGAGTTACAGGAGATCGTAAAGACGTTCCGACAGGAGCCAGGTGAAAGCGTCCTAAGCTGGCTGGTCAGAGTCTGGGATAGCGCTGGGAACACCGTGCTGCTTCTCCGAATGGAGCTGCAACAGCTGGGGGTCCTGTCCCAGGATTCGCAGGTACGTGCGCAACTGTCCAACCCCCCCGCATCCACAGCAGAACGGGGCAGACCTCGAATCCCCATCTCTATACCGCTGGTTGGCAGTAGCGGTGGATGCAGCCTACCCGTCCGTGGGGGAGTTGGAGGCCCAGGTAGCGCCCTGGAAGACCATGGCTGAGGGAGTACGGGCACTACGGCAGCTGGGGATGGCCTGGGCCGTTGGGATGGGGGGCACGGAAGGGCCCGATGACATACCAGTGACCAAGTCAACCAAAGCTACCCTGTTGCGCCTGGCCCCCGATGAGCTGAAGCCCTCCCTTCTCGCCGTCGTTATGGCCGCAGACGGGAGAGTCGGAGAACTAGCCATCACCTTCATGCAGCTAGAAACCGCCCTGGCAGGGATGCGGCCTCGAGCCATCCGGGCATCCAAAGGGCAGCGGGGGAAGAGCCAGACTGGGGAGGGAGACGAGAAGGGGGAAATCCGGGTGCCGCGGAGGACCCTGTGGGCAGACCTGTTGCAGGCCGGTGTCCCGCGCGATGATATCGATGGGAAGCCTACCGCAGAGCTGTACAAGTGTTGGCTGCAATTACCACCCGCCCAACGCAGTGCCGGAGGGGACGGGGTGAAGAATGTAGAGCGCGCCAAGGCCGTTGAGCCTTTTGCCCCGATGGCCGAGTGGCAGTTACCACGCCCTTATTGAGGGGGTGGCAGGTCCCCCGCCCCGCGCGTGGCAGCAGCAACGTACAGGAGGGAGGCGGGGGACCAACGCCCCTACATACCCCTAACAATCCGCTGGCCAAGGGAAGGTACGCAGCATACGTTGGCATTGCTCGATACTGGAGCTGAGGTCACCATCCTACACTCAGCACAGACCCAAGACTGAGAAGCCGTGGTAAAGGGCCTAGGAGGAGCTGAGACCCAAGCGTATGAGGTCACTGTCACGCTGACCTTGGGGAAAGCGCCCCCCTTTCAAGCCGCGATTCTGGCCGCAGCCATCGGGGAATACATTCTAGGCATTGATATCCTCCGGGGCCGCTCCGTGGATACGCAGTATGGCCTAATTGCCTTTGGCCATCCCCGGTATGTGAGTGCGGCGCGTATACGGGAGGTGCGGCTCTTGACCATATTGCGGGGCGCTCCGCGTTGGGAGCCAGTGAATTTGCCTGCCCTGACCGCTGTGGTCTCCAGGAAGCAGTATCGCCTTCCCGGGGGAGAGGCGGAGATCACACAAACGGTCAACGCCCTGCTGGAGGCTAATATTATCAGACCCACCTTGAGCCCCTATAATAACCCCATCTGGCCAGTGCGGAAGCCAGACGGGACATGGCGAATGACGGTGGACTACAGGGAGCTCAATAAGGTGACTCCCCCATTGGCGGCCATGGTGCCGGACATGGTGACTCTGATAGAGCATATAGCCGCGGCCACCATGCCTTGGCACACTGTTCTCGACCTTGCTAATGCGTTTTTTTTGATCGCCATTGCCGAGAGTGGCCAGGAACAGTTTGCCTTCTCGTGGCAAGCCCGACAGTATACTTTTTGCATATTGCCTCAGGGGTGGAAGCATTCCCCGACCATATGTCACCAGTTGGTCAGTGCTGACCTGGCCTGTGTGCAGCTCCCCCCATCGGCCCGCAGCTATCATTATATTGATGACGTTATGGTCTCGGGTCCCTCTCGGGAAGTGGTGGCTGATGCCTTGCACGCCGTTGCAACGGGCCTGGAAGCGCGAGGTTGGACCCTGAACCCGCAGAAGATACAGGGCCCTGCGCAAACGGTCGTTTTCCTAGGGATTATGTGGGTGGGGGCGGAGCGCCAACTCCCCCAGAAGGTCCAGCAGACCGTGCAGAGTTACCCAGCACCCCAGACTAAAAAGGAATTGCAGTCGTTCCTCGGCCTCCTTGGTTTTTGGCGCGCCTTTATCCCCCACCTTGCCTTTTTGATGCGGCCCCTGGAAGCCCTGGTGCGCAAGGCAACCCCATGGCAATGGGAGCGTAGCCGCCAGACCGCTTCGAACTGTGCAAAGATGCTCTGCTTCCGACGCTCGACTCCACGCCCCTTGCCGGGATCCCATTTGAGTTGGAAGTCACCACGGTGGCAGATGTGGCTTCCTGGGGGCTTTGGCAACAGGTGAGGGCCCGGCAGAAAGAGCCTATTGGCTTCTGGTCGCGGACCCTGAAGGGGGCGGAGCCAGGTTACACCCCCTTAGAAAAGCAGATTCTAGCAGTGGTATGGGCGCTACAAGACACGGAACGCATCACGGGCTCGACTCCCGTGGTAGTGCGAACCCCCATTCCCCTGGCACGCTGGGTGCGGGAGGATCCCGCCCAGGTGCAGACTGGGGTTGCCCAAGACGCCACCCACTTTAAATGGAAACATTATTTGCAACACCGTATGCTACTGGGAAGGCCCACGCTCTCCACCCCCCACGCTGTGCTCCTGGGAGCCGTTGCTTTTGAACGTGTGCCCTCCCTCGTGGACGAACTCCCCCCCCGTGGAGGATCCAGTGCTCCCCTCTCCGGTAGAGGAGGCCCCCCCCGTGGACCAGCTGCCCGCCACGGAGTTGGAGTATGTGTGGTTCACGGACGGATCAGCGGCATATGCCGCCGAAGGAACCCGACAATGGAGGGCCCTGGCATATGCCCCTTATGCAGATATC